>NC_041390.1:444260218-444267900 GCF_002162155.2 Triticum dicoccoides | reverse complement strand
AGGAGCGACGTGCGGGAGTGGGAGTGGGGGGGCGAGTGGGTGGCGGCTAGGGTTGCGGGGGGTGAGGGGAGTGGATAAGGGGTGGGGTTTGGGCCGGCCTGGTGGGGTGGCCGGCTGGGCCGGTTGGGTTGGCCCAGTTGGGCCACGGCCCAGGGGGGGCTTTCTCTTTCCTTTTTTGTGTGTGTGTGTGTTAGTTCTGTTTTTTTCTTTTTCTTTTTATTTAATTTTCTTTTCTATTTCATTCTTTTAATTGTTGTTTTATAAAATATAAATACAACTCCTAAATTAATGTTATAATTTAATCTACTGCCCCAATAAGTATGACACCTAATTAAAATAGTTTGCATTATTATTATTTTTAAAAGGGCATTTAATTAATCGTCATAGCTGCGTTTTAATTACTTTAGAGTCTTTAAACGTTTTATAAAAGTGTGGTTTCTCCACAATAATTACCTATGCATTATTTGGCAACACCCCAACATCTTAGTTTTAATATTTGAAAATCTTTACCATTTGACTTTATTTTAAGTTTGAATTTCGAATCGATTTTGAACTAACACGAAATTAACAACAGTAACCGTGGTGACGTGGCATCATTATCTTGGGATTACTGTAGCCTAATTATCCGGGCGTCACAATTCTCCTCCACTACAAGAAATCTCGTCCCGAGATTTAAGAGGTAGAGTAAGGAGGAAAGATCTGGTTACGAAATGCTAACAGATCTTCTCAATCTTGGTTGCTCTTCTCGAAGAGATCGATCCATTACATTGATCTCTTCATTCCACTGCTTCAGGTCATCATTATGAAGTCGTCATCCTTTCTTGGGGGTTCCTTCGTACTTACGAATAGGTAACGGGGCAGATCGGCAACGGCAGAATGCTATAAGGGTAATAATCTTGGATTATCCTATGAATGAGCATATGAGTACCTCTCGAGCTGAATAGTTAAAACACATCGAGAGTAAAGTTCAAAGGTACAATAGAAGTTTCAAGCAGCCAGGCAATCATTCAATGCCTAGTCAGAAGGTGAAAGGGTTTCAGGGCAACGTGAATAAGTATTGCGTCTGATACCAGAATAGATCACTAGAAAGGTGGTCCGTGAATTACATACGAATTCAAGCGCGCGGAACAACCTTGGGAACATGTGGTGTACAGGAGAGTCAGGTTTCGATCCTGTGGAACTGTGGGTTATGGGCCCACCATGTGGGATAAAAAGTAGGAGGGGTGACATCTTGCATGGTCACGATAGCAAGGCATGTCAGAGGCTAGTCTGTCAGTTATGTCGGCAACAACATCGATATCAAGGGCGAGGGACGAAGAGAACCATTTTCCTGCTCGTTGAACGAGGCGGACCAATAGGCAAAGTTCTCGTCCATCGGTGGTTACCGGGATGCTATCAACAATGGTAACACGGTCTTACTGACAGAGTTGTACAACGAGGTGATTATCACTGCTCAGTTAAATCAGATTACAAGAAAGCTTAACAAGACAATGGAAGGGAAAATGTGATTATCAGGTTTAACAGAAGAATGGAAAGGAAAATGTGTTTTAAACACATAATTCAGGGATATAACCTTCCCAAGGACAAGCAGAGCATGATATCCGTGGCAGGATATCGTGTAGAAAACCCATTAAGTAAGGGGAGAAATTTCATGACATTACCCATACAACGGTGTTTGGATAATGGTTAAAGAAAACTTAGCATTGCGCTTTCAATGCTCTTATTGAAAATCGGAGTACCACAGACATGCTTCGAGATAGCGTTGGCATGGTATTCAAGTAAGGTCAGACTTAGGATGCACAAAGGATTCATCAGGAACAACTTGTAGAATAAGCCTTATGATTTCCTCAAGGAAGAATCACTAAGCTAGCTAAAAAGGGAACTGTAACAATAGGTCCTCTGGCCAGGGGTGATAGGCATGACCTCACCTTACCGGTATATAAGGACCAATGTTATAACTCTTGGAAATAAGTCCCAACCATCATATCTGACCGAGATTCAGATCTGATTGGTGTCAGGATAACTCAGACTCAGGATGCCTGAGAAGAAAGGTGCAACACAAATTGCCGAGATGACATTGTAAGATTCTCGGGAATTGAACTATGGAAGCGAGTTCCGAAACAAGAGTTCATCATTAAATCAAGGAGATAATGAGGAGGTGGCTGATGAACTCAGCGACAATTCAAAGAGTTTTCCAAAAGATGGATTTCCACAATTAAGTGAACAAGGAGATAACCTTAGTCAAATCAAATGACTTAATGATGTATGCTGGAGGGAACCATACACAATTAAACATTGGTTGAAAGGTGCACCCGAAATATGGGTTGGGTTGCACGACCAACGTCGGAATGGCGATTGGGCAACCAACACACCAAATTGGAATCATTGTCCAATAACTCTGAAGCAATAGGGTTGCTAGTGATATTAGATTTGCACAACGGAGTTCACTCAACACGGGGACCAAGTAAGGAATGGTGATGGCGAGAAGCATCACTGTATCACGAATTCTTAAGAGGTGGTGAAATTCTCACAACATTGATGACATAATAGAAGGTAATGTTCCAAGGTAAAGAAAACCAATTGCTGGATAGCAAGGAACTGAAGGTATAACACCAAACACGAACACGCTTGTGTTGGTGGGAAGGCAATAAATGGTCGATGATAACACAAATCATCGAGGGCAAGGATGGTATTTCTCGTCATGAATTCGATTGGTATCCTGGAAAGAGTTAAAATTATGATGATGATCACAACAAATTTTGCCGAGAGGCTCCATGAGGATGCAATCGCTTGGCGATGACATCAAGCCAAGGGAATGGTGAAGCAAAAGGTTATTATAACCATAGATAAGATGCTATCTCAGAATTCAGAGTTGTCTCTCAAGACAACCAATATGATGGTGAAAGTTCGATGTAAGCTTAGAGCACTGTCGGGATTGTGTCTCGAGGATGAAGGACATAGGTAGAATGGTCAAGCAGTCAGCCTGACGATGATGATGTGGTCAATCAGCTGGGAATGACACGATCGAGTACAAACTCGTATGCATTGAAGGTTACTAAGAGTTGTTGAATCGCAGTGTGGACTCGATTCAGTTATCGATGTTCTTGAGTGTTAAATTACTCAGAGCTCATGAAAAATTGGAATCAATGAGAATGTAGCACTTGATGAAGAACTCATAAGAGGTTATGCAGTTCCGTGATAATCTTGAGATACTAGGGGGTAATACTCGACGACAAATGAAAGTAGAGGTTGGTCTGGGGTATTACTCCGCAGAAGACAAGTTCTTAAACTTGCACGAGAAATTGTATTTAAAGAAGAACATGGTCGGAACCACGATTGCAAAAGGCCAGATCCCAGATACAAGATGAACTTATACCAAAGGAATAATTAATTAAGAGAAGCTTTAATGATAAGATCTACATCGTGTCCATGGGCATGAACGCAAGGTTCAAGGTTGACTCCCACTTCTTCAATGCATAACTTTTCATTCACCTCTCGTATTTCAAAAATGACATTACTTGTTGAAAGTTTTTACCTGGTGCAATACCATATAAGTATGACCCGTGAAATCTTTTGGGTTCACACAGTTTTAGAGCAGGTATAGGTTCAACCCATAGGGGCATCTTAGGAACATATACCACAAGCTTCAATCGTAAATACCACCAGCTCGGAAACAAAGCATGGTTGAGGAAACAGAGGGTACAATTTACTAAAGGCCTTATGTATCCAAGGAAAAGGCTCACAGGCTTATTGAATATGAAGGACGTTGTTGGATAAAATCCAACAAATGATCTGGTGGTCCTCAAGGGATCTGGTGTGAGCATCGGCACTCAACCAGAGGGAGAAACAATGCAAGGAGATCAGACTTTAGAAACAACTGACTAATTCAAGGCTCAAATGCAAAGGAATTATCAATTCCAAGACAAGGGATCAGAAGCAATGCTCTGATCAGGGATGGATAAGTTGAATAGCCTTAAGGGTAAGATCGATGGTCAATTGATTGGTCGAGATCCAGCTCATGTTTAAACTGGCGTCTGAGCCGGAAGGATGAATTCTAGGATCCGACTGATGATTGCGTGCATTCGCACTCATGTTGAATCAATAGGATCAAAATGATGGTCGCAAAGAATGCCAATAAGATTACTATACTTATGGGATTAACCATAACGCAAGCAAGGAAAGAATTTCAAGAGCAATAAGCTACTGAGGATTTTCGGAAGATTGAATAGTATTTCAATGACCATTGTGAAACACATGAACAACTGGGGGATGAGCGAATACTCGATAAGTGCGAGAATAATCCGTAGGGGTATACAGGTGACAAAGAACAACAAGGCAGTAAGCCCAAAGGATTATCGAAACAACGACGAGTATTACGGGGTATCTTGTAATAACAAGACCCAATGGGAATAAAAGTAAGAACGACAGGTGTAAGTATTTATCCATAGGGATTTTTCAGTGGTAGGGAATTGCAAAAGCAACAGGCACAAGGTCTCGAAAAAATATCGGAGAGTATTGTCAGAATCTTCTGTTGAAGCAGTCGATCATCCATAATGAAAGGGTTCTCCGGCAGGAAGTGGTAACGAGAACCTAGAGTTAGATTTTAGCAAAATCATTTAACCCGAATAGAAGAGAGATCAGAGTCCCAGAGTATAGATCGAGGAATAAAAGATCCTAATAACACCCAGATGGCGACGTGGGCCCGTAAGGCACACAACCATGTTAGTAAAAGGGTTTTGTAATGTCTAGACTCGACTTCGGCCAAGGAGTGTGGAAGGGGGGTTCCTACAGGCAGTCGGCTCTGATACCAACTTGTGACGCCCCCGATTTGACCGTACACTAATCATACACGCAAACATGTACGATCAAGATCAGGGACTCACGGGAGGATATCACAACACAACTCTACAAATAAAATAAGTCATACAAGCATCATATTACAAGCCAGGGGCCTCGAGGGCTCGAATACAAGAGCTCGATCATAGAAGAGTCAGCGGAAGCAACAATATCTAAGTACAGACATAAGTTAAACAAGTTTGCCTTAAGAAGGCTAGCACAAACTGGGATACAGATCGAAAGAGGTGCAGACCTCCTGCCTGGGATCCTCCTAACTACTCCTGGTCGTCGTCAGCGGGCATCACGTAGTAGTAGGCACCTCCGGTGTAGTAGGGGTCGTCGTCGACGGTGGCTTCTGGCTCCTGGGCTCCAACATCTGGTTGCAACAACCAGGTAGAAGGGATAGAGGGAAAGAAAGAGAAAGCAACCGTGAGTACTCATCCAAAGTACTCGCAAGCAAGAAGCTACACTACATATGCATGGGTAAATGTGTAAAGGGCCATATCGGTGGACTGAACTGCAGAAAGCCAGAATAAGAGGGGGGATAGCTAATCCTTTCGAAGACTACGCTTCTGGCAGCCTCCGTCTTGCAGCATGTAGAAGAGAGTAGACTGAATACCTCCAAGTAGCATCGCATAGCATAACCCTAACCAATGATCCTCCCCTCGTCGCCCTGTGAGAGAGCGACCACCGGTTGTATCTCGCACTTGGAAGGGTGTGTTTTATTAAGTATCCGGTTCTAGTTGTCATAAGGTCAAGGTACAACTCCAAATCGTCCTGTTACCGAAGATCACGGCTATTCGAATAGATTAACTTCCCTGCAGGGGTGCACCACATACCCCAACACGCTCGATCCCATTTGGCCGGATACACTTTCCTGGGTCATGCCCGGCCTCGGAAGATCAACACGTCGCAGCCCCACCTAGACCAACAGAGAGGTCAGCACGCCGGTCTAAACCTAAGCGCACAGGGGTCTGGGCCCATCGCCCTTAGCACACCTGCATGTTGCGTACGCGGCCGGAAGCAGAACTAGCCCCCTTAATACAAGAGCAGGCTTATGTTCCAATCCGGCGCGCGCCACTCAGTCGCTGACGTCACGAAGGCTTCGGCTGATACCACGACGCCGGGATACCCATAACTACTCCCGCGTAGATGGTTAGTGCGTATAGACCAAATGGCCAGACTCAGATCAAATACCCAGAACTCGTTAAGCGTGTTAAGTATCCGCGAACGCCGACCAGGGCCAGGCCCACCTCTCTCCTAGGTGGTCGGAACCTGCCCTGTCGCTCCGCCTCAAAGATCCACTCGCGGGTGCTCCTCAAGCCGACCCGTCTTTAGTCACCACATGTATCATGTATAAAGTATATAGCATATACCCGTGACCAACTCCTGAGTGATCATGGCCCGATAGTATAGCATGGCAGACAGACAAGGATGTAGGGCCACTGATGATAGACTAGCATCCTATACTAAGCATTAGGATTGCAGGTAAAGGTAACAACAGTAGTAGCAAGGACAGGCTATGCATCAGGATAGGAATAACGAAAGCAGTAACATGCTACACTACTCTAATGCAAGCAGTATAGATGAGAGTAGGCGATATCTGGTGATCAAAGGGGGGGGGCTTGCCTAGTTGCTCAGACAAGAAGGAGGGTCGTCGTCGACGTAGTCGATCACAGGGGCATCAGCGGCAGTCTCGGGGTCTACCGGAAAAGTAACGGAGGGGGAACACAATAAATAACAGAGCAATCAAAACATAACATGACAAACGTGGTGCTAGAGGTGATCTAACGCAGGGATAGGTGATACCGGCGAAGGGGAGAAACATCCGGGAAAGTATTCCCGGTGTTTCGCGTTTTCGGGCAGAGGAGCCGGAGGGGGAAAGTTGCGAGTTTGATAGGATAGGGACGCGTGGCGGACGAACGGGCTGCGTATCCGGGTTTGTCTCGTCGTTCTGAGCAACTTTCATGTACAAAGTTTTTTCATCCGAGCTACGGTTTATTTTATATTAATTTTAAAAGATTAAAATCATTTTTAGTATTTAGTTAATTATTTTAATTAAACATTATCCAGAACAGTGCACGCTGACGTCAGCATGACATCAGCAGTCAACAGAGGCGTTGACTGGTCAACTCACGTGTGGGCCCCGTTCGTCAAAATCTATTTTAATTAACTAATAGTTAATTAGGTTAATTAGTGATTAGGTTAATCTAATTATAATTAATTAACTTAATTAATTCCTTAATTAATTAATTAATTAATTAGTTTTATTATTATTATTATTATTTATTTATTTATTTATTTTAAAACGTTCTGGAGGGGGGGGGCCCTCCTGTCATTGACCGAAAGGGGCCAAACGGGCGCTGGCAAACGGGTGCGGGCACCAGCCCGCTCGGTGGCTGGGGCGTGCGGGCGCCCGAGCGAAGGCCGGGCCTGGGCGGCAGTGGGCACGGCAGCCCGAGGAGGGGCCGGCGGCAGGGAGGCGGAGGAGGGCCGCGGCATCGCCGATGAGCAGCAGCAGAGCAGACCGCGGAGCAAGGGGGCACAACCCCAGGCGGAGGCGGGCGCGGGAGGCGCAGCGGCAGCAGCGATGCGCGGCCACGGCGGGGCTCGCGCGGTCGCCGTCGATGGATAGGGGAGAGGGAGGAGCAGGGCGGCGCGCGCGCGTGCACGCGATGGCCAGGGGCGACAAGCGTCAGCGCTTCGGGTGGAGGACGCGGGCCTCCGAGTGGCGCCGCGGTGCAGTGGCCGGAGTCGGGCGACGGGTGCAGCGAGCAGGAGGGCGCGGGGCACAGGGGGAGGGCGCGGAGGTGAGCGCGTTTGGGGCACGGCCACGGTGGGCGCGC
>NC_041390.1:444221691-444259751 GCF_002162155.2 Triticum dicoccoides | reverse complement strand
GCGAGTGGGTGGCGGCTAGGGTTGCGGGGGTGAGGGGAGTGGATAAGGGGTGGGGTTTGGGCCGGCCTGGTGGGGTGGCCGGCTGGGTTGGCCCAGTTGGGCCACGGCCCAGGGGGGGCTTTCTCTTTCCTTTTTTTTGTGTGTGTGTGTTAGTTCTGTTTTTTTCTTTTTCTTTTTATTTAATTTTCTTTTCTATTTCATTCTTTTAATTGTTGTTTTATAAAATATAAATACAACTCCTAAATTAATGTTATAATTTAATCTACTGCCCCAATAAGTATGACACCTAATTAAAATAGTTTGCATTGTTATTATTTTTAAAAGGGCATTTAATTAATCGTCATAGCTGCGTTTTAATTACTTTAGAGTCTTTAAACGTTTTATAAAAGTGTGGTTTCTCCACAATAATTACCTATGCATTATTTGGCAACACCCCAACATCTTAGTTTTAATATTTGAAAATCTTTACCATTTGACTTTATTTTAAGTTTGAATTTCGAATCGATTTTGATCTAACACGAAATTAACAACAGTAACCGTGGTGACGTGGCATCATTATCTTGGGATTACTGTAGCCTAATTATCCGGGCGTCACAGAGCCCAAAATAAATCTTGACCGTTTTGACGAGACGAAGAACTTTCATGTTGAACGTTTTTTGATCAGAAGTCATCTTGAGGGTCAAATCGGTCGCGCAAAACAGGCCATTTCTCGCGCTACCCATCAGACATGTGTTTGGTGGGGCGCGCCACATCTCACGTCGTGAAAGGGCTGCACTCCGATTGCTCTAACTTTTGCATACGAACTCGGATTTGGATGATTTTTATATCAAAATCAATCGTTTCGACGAGATGAAGACAAGCCGTGTAGATCATTTTTCCAGTTGAGGTAGTCTTAGGGGCTTAATAGGCCAAACTGTACTCTGAATATAAGATCTTAGTACTTTGAGCATAGTTTCGGCCTTCGAGATGAAATTGGATGGCGATGACCCAAACTTCAAAGATGTTCATATCAAGAATACAAAACTTTTTCATGTAGATCACTTCTCCATTTGAGGTCATCTTAAATAAGTTCTTGAACCGTGCCAAAATCTGGTGTCAACAGTATGGTGGACTCATATGGAATAACTTTGGGGTTTATGGGATTGGATGCAGAAGCAGTATTCCCGCTTAGTACAGGTGAAGGCTAGAAAAAGACTGGGAAGCGACCAGCTAGAGAGCGACAACAGTCATGAACATGCATTAAAATTAATCAACACCGAATGCAAGCATTAGTAGGATATAATGCACCATTAACATAAATATCGTAGAGGCTATGTTAATTTTGTTTCAACTACATGCGTGAACATGTGCCAAGTCAAATAACTTAAATCATTCAGAGGAGGATACCACCCTATCATACCACATTACAACAATTTTACTAGCATGTTGGCATGCAAGGTAAACCATTATAAGCTCCTAGCTAATTAAGTATGGCATAAGAAACTATGATCTCTAATTGTCATCACAAACATGTTTATTCATAATAGGTTGAATCAGGAACGATGAACTAATCATATTTACAAAAACAAGAGAGGTCGAGTTCATACCAGTTTTTCTCATCTTAGTCAGTCCATCATATATTGTCATAATTGCCTTTCACTTGCACGGCCGAACGATGTGGATAATAATAATAGTGCACGTGCATTGGACTAAGCTGGAATCTGCAAGCATTCAATAAACAGGAGAAGATAAGGCAATATGGGCTCTTTTTTCAGATCAACAATAATGCATATAAGAGCCACTTCAACAATTTAAATATGGTCTTCTCCTATCGACCCCCAAAGAAAAGAAAAGAAATATTTACACGGGAAATCTTCCAACAAGCAAAAGAAGAACAGGAAATCTTGTTGAGTTTTCTTTTTAATTACTTCTACAAGCATGGAAATTAAAACTAGCTAAAAGCTACAACTAATTTTTTTTATTTTTCTTAAGGTTTATTAAACATACAACAAGAAAGCATAAAAAGGAAATAAACTAGCATGGATATTACAATGAAAACGTATATGCACCGACATCTAGCAATGAGTGTGTGAACATGAATGTAATGTCGGTGGGAAATACGTACTCCCCCAAGCTTAGACTTTTGGCCTAAGTTTGTCTAATGCCACGGATGGCCTGGCGGATATCCAAAGTTGTAGTTGGGATCGTACTGAGATGCAGCAGTCATTGCATCCTGGGTTGCAGCTTGGAGGCAAGCTATCTCAGCCCTCCTCTTATACTCTTCCGCCTCCTCTCTGGTTATAAAACATCTCCCTTTTGTCTGAAAGTCAAAGGAAGTAGAAGCAGGGAGAGCGACATGATAGGTGCGTTGTCTGTTAAAGATTAGTCGGTACTGGAGGAACTGATTGTTCCTCTAAACAAACTGATGACGAACCATAGCCTCATAATCCAAATAAGCAGGGGGCAACTCAATATCATCCTCACGTATGGTTATACCAAGAAAATTATCTATCTGGTTGCATAAATTCCACCAAAGAAATCTTCATTAAATCTATTAAGATGCAACCTACGTGCAATAATGGCTTCCAAATTATAAGATTTATCTCCTAACACAGCACTCCTAAGAATACTGAGGTCAGGGACACACATGTGACATGCTTCATCTTTACCATTAATGCATCTACCTATGAAGAGAGCAAAATAATGTATAGCAGGAAAATGAATGCTCCCTATGGTAGCTTGTGCTATATCTCTAAATTCCCCCACAGTTATACTAGCAAGAAAATCTCTAAAATCAGATTTGCGAGGTTCACTAGCAGTACCCCATTGTGGAAGTTTGCAAGCAGTGGTAAAATCCTCTAAGTCCATAGTATAAGAATTTTCATAAAGATCAAACAGGACAGTTGGAGTATTGCGTGAAGATGAACATTCAAACCTCCTCACAAAGGAACTAGTGAGATAGTGGTACTGGCGGCACTTTTCCTCCTCCAAGCTCACAATATCAGCGTTACGCAAATATGCGTTAAATTCTTCCTTGATTCCCGCTCAATCCATAAAGTCCTCTGAAGGCCATTCACAGGGCCCCACTGGAGCATTCCTTGGTGGCTCATCGTCAGCATCATGCATTGCAAGCCTGGGTCCTTGCTTCCTTGAAGAACCACCTTCGTACATTTTCCTAAGCATATTTCTCCCTCCGAAAAATTTCTGAAATTTTTAGTAACTTCAAATAAAAATTAGCCAAGCTCAACAAAATTGATAGAAACTACTCCTACAAGTGCCTAGAGCCTATATCATGCATTAGAACTACTTGGAACCATATAAATTTGACATGCAAGCTCAAGAACAGGGTCACCTAAGCAGCAAAAATATGCAATGAATAAAGCACTAGAATGAAAACTAATTGGACCAATGGAGGAGTCACATACCAACGAACAATCCCACAAAGCAGTTTTGTGAGAGGTTCTTTGAGCAAGGAGATCGAAAATGGCAGCAAAATGAGCTTGCACTCGGGTTTGAGCTGGATAATGGTGTTTGTGGGAGGAAGGAGTGTGTGGGTGCAGGAATAAGTGGAAGAGGGCCATTGTGGGCCCACGAGGCAGGGGCGCGCCCAGGGGGTAGGGCGCGCCCTCCACCCTCATGGCCAGGTGGATGCCCCACTGATGTGTTCTCAGTGCCAAATGTTCTCAAATATTCCAGAAAAAATCATATTTAAATTTCAGGGCATTTGGAGAACTTTTATTTTTGGGTATTTTTATATTGCACGGATAATTAGAAAACAGACAGAAATTACTATTTTTGCTTTATTTAACATAAATAACAGAAAGTAAAAGGAGGGTATAGAGAGTTGTGTTTTCTAAATTCATCCATCTCATGATCATCAAAAGGAATCCACTAACAAGGTTGATCAAGTCTTGTTAACAAACTCATTCCGAATAACATGGAACCGGAGAATTTTAGAATAACACTAAGTTACCTCAACGGGGATATGCACATCCCCAATAATTAGAATGTCATATTTCTTCTTGACAGTAGGTAGAGGAAATTCAAAACCTCCAAAAATAATCGATGGAATTTTTCCAATAGAATTGATACTATGAACTTGAGGTTGTTTCCTCAGGAAGTGTACCGTATGCTCATTACCATTAACATGAAAAGTGACATGGCCTTTGTTGCAATCAATAACAGCCCCTGCAGTATTCAAAAAGGGCCTTCCAAGAATAATAGACATATTATCGTCCTCGGGAATATCAAGAATAACAAAGTCCATTAAAATAGTAACGTTTGCAACCACAACAGGCACATCCTCACAAATACCGACAGGTATAGCAGTTGATTTATCAGCCATTTGCAAAGATATTTCAGCAGGTGTCAACTTATTCAAATCAAGTCTACGATATAAAGAAAGAGGCATAATACTAACACCGGCTCCAAGATCACATAAAGCAGTTTTAACATAGTTTCTTTTAATGGAGCATGGTATAGTGGGTACTCCTGGATCTCCAAGTTTCCTTGGTATTCCACCCTTAAAAGTATAATTAGCAAGCATGGTGGAAATTTCAGCTTCCGATATCTTTCTTTTATTAGTAACAATATCTTTCATACACTTAGCATAAGGATTCATTTTAAGCATATCAGTTAATCGCATACGCAAAAAGATAGGTCTAATCATTTCAGCAAAGCGCTCAAAATCCTCATCATCCTTTTTCTTGGATGGTTTGGGAGGAAAAGGCATGGGTTTCTGAACCCAAGGCTCTCTTTCCTTACCGTATTTCCTAGCAACAAAGTCTCTTTTATCATAACGCTGATTCTTTGATTGTGGGTTATCAAGATCAACAGCAGGTTCAATTTCTATATCATTATCATTGCTAGGTTGAGCATCAACATGAACATCATTATTAACATTATCACTAGGCTCAGGTTCATACCAGATTGTGTTTCATCATTAGAAATAGAAATATCATTTGGATTCTCAGGTGTTTCAGCAATAGGTTGACTAGAAGCATGCAAAGTCCTATCATTTTTATTTTTCTTCCTTTTAGAATGACTAGGTGCATCTATTTTTTCTTTGAGAATCTTGCTTAATTCTCTTAGGGTGGCCTTCAGGATACAAAGGTTCCTGAGTCGTTTTACCAGTTCTAGTGGCCATTCTAACAGCAAAATCATTATTCTTACTATTCAATTCATTGAGCAAATCATTTTGAGCCTTAAGTACTTGTTTTACTTGAGTGGTAACCATAGAAGCATGTTTACTAATATGTTTAAGTTCACCTTTGACATTAGCCATATAATCACCCAAGTGTTCAAGCATATCAGCACTGCGTTTTAATTCTCTACCAAAATAAGCATTGAAGTCTTCTTGCTTAACCATAAAGTTATCAAACTCATCAAAGCATGGGCTAGCAAAGTTAGTAAATGGGATTTCAGCTTTATCATATCTATAGAGAGAATTTACCTTTACTACCTGTGTCGGGTTATCAAGGCCATGTATTTCTTTAATAGGAGATGGATTAAAATTATGCATTTCTTCGACAGGCGGTAAATTAAGACCATGTATTTCTTCAATAGGAGGTAAATTCTGAACATCTTCAGCTTTAATACCCTTTTCTTTCATGGATTTCTTTGCCTCTTGCATATCTTCAGGACTAAGAAATAGAACACCTCTCTTCTTCGGAGTTGGTTTAGGAATAGGCTCAGGAAGTGTCCAATTATTTTCATTAGTCAGCATATTATTTAATAGAATTTCAGCTTCATCCAATGTTCTTTCCCTGAAAACAGAACCAGCACAACTATCCAGGGAATCTCTGGAAGCATTGGTTAGTACATTATAAAAGATATCAAGTATTTCATTTTTCTTAAGAGGATGATCGGGCAAAGCATTAAGTAATTGGAGAAGCCTCCCCCAAGCTTGTTGGAGACTCTCTTCTTCAAGTTGCACGAAATTATATATATCCCTTAAAGCAGCTTGTTACTTATGAGCAGGGAAATATTTAGCAGAGAAGTAATAAATCATATCCTGGGGACTACGCACACAACCAGGATCAAGAGAATTAAACCATATCTTAGCATCACCCTTTAATGAGAACGGGAATATTTTAAGGATATAAAAGTAACGAGTTCTCTCATCATTAGTGAATAGGGTGACTATATCATTTAATTTAGTAAGATGTGCCACAACAGTTTCAGATTCATAGCCATAAAAAGGATCAGATTCAACCAAAGTAATTATGTCAGGATCAACAGTAACACAGATAGGTGAAGTAGCAAAAGCAGGGTCAGGTTTCATTCTAGCATTAAGGGATTGCTGCTTCCATTTAGCTAATAACCTCTTTAGATCATATCTATCATTGCAAGCTAAAATAGCTCTAGTAGCTTCTTCATCCATAACATAACCCTCAGGAACAACATGCAATTCATATTTATTAGGGGGAGAGTCTTCATCATCACTTTCATCAATATTATCAATTTCAATAATTTCATTCTCTCTGGCCCTAGCAAGTAGTTCATCCAGAAATTCACCAAGTGGCTTACTCCCTCCTTTCCGGTTTATAGGGCTCAATTGAAAAATCTCACCAACCAAGATAGATGGTGAGTGGTGGAATACTTTTTGTAATTTGCAAAAGCACCCAATTAATACTCTTGTTTTCCTCAAAAATTTATGTTTACCAATGTATTCATTGCAATGCATGCATGCATAAAGTACATGCATTGGTCAATTTTCTCTTAATACTTGCATGCAATTATTTAACGCACCTTGAAATCTGAACTTGTGATGGGAACAACCAAATTGAGCCTTATAAAATGAAAAAACTAAGATTTCGAGATAAGCCTTATAAACCAAAAAGGAGGGAGTAGTAGTATCAAGCATAGAAGTAGTTTCATCATAAGTATCATGCATAACAGAAGTGGCATCATCAATAACATGCGACATATCAGAATCAATAGTAGAAGCAGGTTTAGGTGTCGCAAGCTTACTCAAAACAGAAGGTGAATCAAGTGCAGAGCTAGATGGTAGTTCTTTACCTCCTCTCGTAGTTGAGGGATAAAACTTGGTTCTTGGATCTTTCAAGTTCTTCATAATGATAAGAAGATATAAATACCAAGTGACTCAAAGAATAGAGCTATGCTCCATGGCAACGGTGCCAGAAAATAGTCTTGATAACCCACAAGTATAGGGGATCACAACAGTTTTCGAGGGTAGAGTATTCAACCCAAATTTATTGATTCGACACAAGGGGAGCCAAATAATATTCTCAAGTATTAGCAGCTGAGTTGTCAATTCAACCACACCTGGAAACTTAATATCTGCAGCAAAGTATTTAGTACAAAGTAATATGATAGTAGTGGTAACGGTAGCAAAAGGTAATGATAACAAAAGTAATGTTTTTGGTATTTTGTAGTAATTGTAACAATAGTAATGGAAAAGTAAATAAGCGAAGAACAATATATGGAAAGCTCGTTGGCAATGGATCGACGATAGAGAATTATGCCAGATGTGGTTCATCATGTAACAGTCATAACATAGGGTGACACAGAACTAGCTCCAATTCATCAATGTAATGTAGGCATGTATTCCGAATATAGTCATCCGTGCTTATGGAAAAGAACTTGCATGACATATTTTGTCCAACCCTCCCGTGGCAGCGGGGTCCTAGCGGAAACTAAGGGATATTAAGGCCTCCTTTTAATAGAGTACCGGACCAAAGCATTAACATATAGTGAATAGATGAACTCCTCAAACTGCGGTCATCACCGGGAGTGGTCCCGGTTATTGTCACTTCGGGGTTGCCGGATCATAACACATAGTAGGTGAATATATACTTGCAAGATAGGATCAAGAACTCACATATATTCATGAAAACATAATAGGTTCAGATCTGAAATCATGGCACTCGGGCCCTAGTGACAAGCATTAAGCATAGCAAAGTCATAGCCACATCAATCTCATAACATAATGGATACTAGGGATCAAACCCTAACAAAACTAACTCGATTACATGATAAATCTCATCCAACCCATCACCGTCCAGCAAGTCTACGATGGAATTACTCACGCACGGCGGTGAGCATCATGAAATTGGTGATGGAGGATGGTTGATGATGACGATGGGGACGGATTCCCCTCTCCAGAGCCCCGAACGGACTCCAGATCAGCCCTCCCGAGAGGTTTTAGGGCTTGGCGGCGGCTCCGTATCGTAAAACACGATGAATCCTTCTCCTTGATTTTTTTCTCCCCGAAAGTGAATATATAGAGTTGGAGTTGAGGTCGGAGGAGCTCCATCGGGCCCACGAGGTAGGGGGCGCGCCCAGGGGGTAGGCGCGCCCCCAACCCTCGTGGCTAGGGTGTGGGCCCCCTGGTCTTGATCTTTTGCCAGGATAATTTTATTATTTCAAAAAATACGCTCCATGAAGTTTCAGGTTATTCCGAGAACTTTTGTTTATGCACATAAATAACACTATGGCAATTCTGCTGAGAACAACATCAGTCCGGGTTAGTTCCACGCAAATCATGCAAGTTAGAGTCTAAAATAAGGGCAAAAGTGTTTGGAAAAGTAGATACGACAGAGACGTATCACTATATCATTTAATTTAATAAGATGTGCCACAACAGTTTCAGATTCATAGCCATAAAAAGGATCAGATTCAACCAAACTAATTATCTCCGGATCTACACATAAATCATAATCCTTATCGGAAATATAGATAAGTGAAGTAGCAAAAGCAGGGTCATATTTCATTCTAGCATTCAAAGATTTTTCTTTAAGCTTAGCTAATAATTTCTTAAGATCATATCTATAATTGCAAGCTAAAAAGTCTCTAGCAGTTTCTTCAACCATAACATAACCCTCAGGCACAACAGGCAATTCATATCTAGGGGGAGAACCTTCATCATCAATATTATCAGTTTCAATAATTTCATTCTCTCTAACCCTAGCAAGTTGTTCATCAAGAAATTCTCCTAGTGGCACAGTATTATCAAGCATAGAAGTAGTTTCATCATAAGTATCATGCAAAGCAGAAGTGGCATCATCAATAACATGCGACATATCAGAATCAATAGCATGTGTAGGTGTCGCAAATTTACTCATAACAGAAGGTGAATCAAGTGCAGAGCTAGATGGCAGTTCCTTACCTCCCCTCGTAGTTGAGGGCAAATTCTTGGTTCTTTTATCTTTCAAGTTCTTCATAGTGATCAACAGATATAAATCCCAAGTGACTCAAAGAATAGAGCTATGCTCCCCGGCAATAGCGCCAAAAAATAGTCTTTATAACCCACAAGTATAGGGGATCACAACAGTTTTCGAGGGTAGACTATTCAACCCAAAATTATTGATTCGACACAAGGGGAGCCAAAGAAAATTCTCAAGTATTAACAGTTGAGTTGTCAATTCAACCGCACCCGAAAGACATAATATCTGCAATAAAGTATTTAGTAGCAAAGTAATATGATAGTAGTGGTAACAGTGGCAAAGGTAACAATAGCGGTTTCGTAGTGATTGTAACAGTGGCAACGGAAAAGTCACTAAGCAAAGATCAATATGTGAAAAGCTCGTAGGCAATGGATCAGTGATGGATAATTATGCCGGGTGCGATTCCTCATGCAACAGTTATAACATAGGGTGACACAGAACTAGCTCCAATTCATCAATGTAATGTAGGCATGTATTCTGAACATAGTCATGCGTGCTTATGGAAAAGAACTTGCATGACATCTTTTGTCCTACCCTCCCGAGGCAGCGGGGTCCTATTGGAAACTAAGGATATTTTGGCCTCCTTTTAATAGAGTACCAGACCAAAGCATTAACACTTAGTGAATACATGAACTCCTTAAACTACGGTCATCACCGGTAAGTATCCCGATTATTGTCACTTCGGGGTTAACGGATCATATCACATAATAGGTGACTATAGACTTGCAAGATAGGATCAAGAACTCACATATATTCATGAAAACATAATAGGTTCAGATCTGAAATCATGGCACTCGGGCCCTAGTGAGAAGCATTAAGCATAGCAAAGTCATAGCAACATCAATCTCAGAACATAATGGATACTAGGGATCAAACCCTAACAAAACTAACTCGATTACATGATAAATCTCATCCAACCCATCACCGTCCAGCAAGCCTACGATGGAATTACTCACGCACGGCGGTGAGCATCGTGAAATTGGTGATGGACGATGCTTGATGATGACGATGGCGACAGATTCCCCTCTCCGGAGCCCCGAACGGACTCCAGATCAGCCCTCCCGAAAGAGATTAGGGCTTGGCGGCGGCTCCGTATCGTAAAACACGATGAATTCTTCTCCTTGATTTTTTTCTCCCCGAAAGTGAATATATAGAGTTGGAGTTGAGGTCGGAGGAGCTCCATGGGGCCCATGAGGTAGGGGGGCGCGCCCAGGGGGGTAGGCGCGCCCCCCCACCCTTGTGGCTAGGGTGTGGGCCCCTGGTCATGATCTTTTGCCAGGATTTTTTTTATTTCCAAAAATACGGTCCATTAAGTTTCAGGTCATTCTGAGAACTTTTGTTTCTGCACATAAATAACACCATGGAAATTCTGCTGAGAACAGCGTCAGTCCGTGTTAGTTCCATTCAAATCATGCAAGTTAGAGTCTAAAATAAGGGCAAAAGTGTTTGGAAAAGTAGATACGACGGAGACGTATCACTATATCATTTAATTTAATAAGATGTGCCACAACAGTTTCAGATTCATAGCCATAAAAAGGATCAGATTCAACCAAAGTAATTATCTCCGGATCGACACATAAATCATAATCCTTATCGGAAATATAGATAAGTGAAGTAGCAAAAGCAGGGTCATATTTCATTCTAGCATTCAAAGATTTTTCTTTAAGCTTAGCTAATAATTTCTTAAGATCATATCTATCATTGCAAGCTAAAAAGTCTCTAGCAGTTTCTTCATCCATAACATAACCCTGAGGCACAACAGGCAATTCATATCTAGGGGGAGAATCTTCACCATCAATATTATCAGTTTCAATAATTTCATTCTCTCTAACCCTAGCAAGTTGTTCATCAAGAAATTCACCTAGTGGCACAGTATTATCAAGCATAGAAGTAGTTTCATCATAAGTATCATGCAAAGCAGAAGTGCCATCATCAATAACATGCAACATATCAGAATCAATAGCATGTGTAGGTGTCGCAAGTTTACTCATAACAGAAGGTGAATCAAGTGCAGAGCTAGATGGCAGTTCCTTACCTCCCCTCGTAGTTGAGGGCAAATTCTTGGTTCTTTTATCTTTCAAGTTCTTCATAGTGATCAACAGATATAAATCCCAAGTGACTCAAAGAATAGAGCTATGCTCCCCGGCAACAGCGCTAGAAAATAGTCTTGATAACCCAAAAGTATAGGGGATCACAACAGTTTTCGAGGGTAGAGTATTCAACCCAAATTTATTGATTCGACACAAGGGGAGCCAAAGAAAATTCTCAAGTATTAACAGTAGAGTTGTCAATTCAACCGCACCTGAAAGACTTAATATCTGCAACAAAGTATTCAGTAGCAAAGTAATATGATAGTAGTGGTAACAGTGGCAAAGGTAACAGTAGCGGTTTCGTAGTGATTGTAACAGTGGCAACGGAAAAGTCACTAAGCAAAGATCAATATGTGAAAAGCTCGTAGGCAATGGATCAGTGATGGATAATTATGTCGGGTGCGATTCCTCATGCAACAGTTATAACATAGGGTGACATAGAACTAGCTCCAATTCATCAATGTAATGTAGGCATGTAGTCTGAATATAGTCATACGTGCTTATCGAAAAGAACTTGCATGACATCTTTTGTCCAACCCTCCCGAGGCAGCGGGGTCCTATTGGAAACTAAGGATATTAAGGCCTCCTTTTAATAGAGTACCGGACCAAAGGATTAACACTTAGTGAATACATGAACTCCTCAAACTACGGTCATCACCGGTAAGTATCCCGATTATTGTCACTTCGGGGTTAACGGATCATATCACATAATAGGTGACTATAGACTTGTAAGATAGGATCAAGAACTCACATATATTCATGAAAACATAATAGGTTCAGATCTGAAATCATAGCACTCGGGCCCTAGTGACAAGCATTAAGCATAGCAAAGTCATAGCAACATCAATCTCAGAACATAGTGGATACTAGGGATCAAACCCTAACAAAACTAACTCGATTGGATGATAAATCTCATCCAACCCATCACCGTCCAGCAAGCCTACGATGGAGTTACTCACGAACGACGGTGAGCATCACGAAATTAGTGATGGAGGATGGTTGATGATGACGACGGGGACGGATTCCCCTCTCCGAAGCCCCGAACGGACTCCAAATCATCCCTCCCGAGAGGTTTTGGGGCTTGGTGGTGGCTCCGTATCGTAAAACACGATGAATCCTTCTCCTTGATTTTTTTCTCCCCGAATGTGAATATATAGAGTTGGAGTTGAGGTCGGAGGAGCTCCATGGGGCCCACGAGGTAGGGGAGCGCGCCCAAGGGGGTAGGCGCGCCCCCACCCTCGTGGCTAGGGTGTGGGCCCCCTGGTCTTGATCTTTTTCCAGGATTTTTTTATTATTTCCAAAAATACGCTCCGTGAAGTTTCAGGTCATTCCGAGAACTTTTTTTTCTGCACAAAATAACACCATGGAAATTCTGCTGAGAACAGCGTCAGTCCGGGTTAGTTCCATTCAAATCATGCAAGTTAGAGTCTAAAATAAGGGCAAAAGTGTTTGGAAAAGTAGATACGACGGAGACGTATCACTATATCATTTAATTTAATAAGATGTGCCACAACAGTTTCAGATTCATAGCCATAAAAGGGATCAGATTCAACCAAAGTAATTATCTCAGGATCTACAGATAAATCATAATCCTTATCGGAAATATAGATAAGTGAAGTAGCAAAAGCAGGGTCATATTTCATTCTAGCATTTAAAGATTTTTCTTTAAGCTTAGCTAATAATTTCGTAAGATCATATCTATCATTGCAAGCTAAAAAGTCTCTAGCAGTTTCTTCATCCATAACATAACCCTCAGGCACAACAGGCAATTCATATCTAGGGGGAGAACCTTCATCATCAATATTATCAGTTTCAATAATTTCATTCTCTCTAACCCTAGCAAGTTGTTCATCAAGAAAATCACCTAGTGGCACAGTATTATCAACCATAAAAGTAGTTTCATCATAAGTATCATGCAAAGCAGAAGTGGCATCATCAATAACATGCGACATATCAGAATCAATAGCATGTGTAGGTGTCGCAAGTTTACTCATAACAGAAGGTGAATCAAGTGCAGAGCTAGATGGCAGTTCCTTACCTCCCCTCGTAGTTGAGGGCAAATTCTTGGTTCTTTATCTTTCAAGTTCTTCATAGTGATCAACAAATATAAATCCCAAGTGACTCAAAGAATAGAGCTATGCTCCTCGGCAACAGCACCAGAAAATAGTCTTGATAACACACATGTATAGGGGATCACAACAGTTTTCGAGGGTAGAGTATTCAACCCAAATTTATTGATTCGACACAAGGGGAGCCAAAGAAAATTCTCAAGTATTAACAGTTGAGTTGTCAATTCAACCGCACCTGAAAGACTTAATACCTGCAACAAAGTATTTAGTAGCAAAGTAATATGATAGTAGTGGTAACAGTGGCAAAGGTAACAGTAGCGGTTTCGTGGTGATTGTAAAAGTGGCAACGGAAAAGTAACTAAGCAAAGATCAATATGTGAAAAGCTCGTAGGCAATGGATCAGTGATGGATAATTATGTCGGGTGTGATTCCTCATGCAACAGTTATAACATAGGGTGACACAGAACTAGCTCCAATTCATCAATGTAATGTAGGCATGTATTCTAAATATAGTCATGCGTGCTTATGGAAAAGAACTTGCATGACATCTTTTGTCCTACCCTCTCGAGGAAGCGGGGTCCTATTGGAAACTAAGGATATTAAGGCCTCCTTTTAATAGAGTACCGGACCAAAGCATTAGCACTTAGTGAATACATGAACTCCTCAAACTACTGTCATCACCGGTAAGTATCCCGATTATTGTCACTTCGGGGTTAACGGATAATATCACATAATAGGTGACCATAGACTTGCAAGATAGGATCAAGAACTCACATATATTCATGAAAACATAAAAGGTTCAGATCTGAAATCATGGTACTCGGGCCCTTGTGACAAGCATTAAGCATAGCAAATCATAGCAACATCAATCTCAGAACATAGTGGATACTAGGGATCAAACTCTAACAAAACTAACTCGATTGCAAGATAAATCACATCCAACCCATCACCGTCCAGCAAGCCTACGATGGAATTACTCTTGCACGGCGGTGAGCATCATGAAATTGGTGATGGAGGATGGTTGATGATGACGACGGGGATGGATTCCCCTCTCTGGAGCCCCGAACGGACTCCAGATCAACCCTCCCAAGAGGTTTAAGGGCTTGGCGGCGGCTCCGTATCGTAAAACATGATGAATCCTTCTCCTTGATTTTTTTTCTCCCAGATAGTGAATATACAGAGTTGGAGTTGAGGTCAGAGGAGCTCCATGGGGCCCACGAGGTAGGGGGGCGCGCCCAGGGGGTAGGCGCACCCCCCACCCTTGTGGCTAGGGTGTGGGCCCCCTGGTCTTGATCTTTTGCCAGGATTTTTTTATTATTTCCAAAAATACGCTCCGTTAAGTTTCAGGTCATTCCAAGAACTTTTGTTTCTGCACATTAATAACACCATGGAAATTCTGCTTAGAACAGCGTCAGTCCGGGTTAGTTCCATTCAAATCATGCAAGTTAGAGTCTAAAATAAGGGCAAAAGTGTTTGGAAAAGTAGATACGACGGAGACGTATCACTATATCATTTAATTTAATAAGATGTGCCACAACAGTTTCAGATTCATAGCCATAAAAAGGATCGGATTCAACCAAAGTAATTATCGCAGGATCTACAGATAAATCATAATCCTTATCGGAAATATAGATAAGTGAAGTAGCAAAAGCAGGGTCATATTTCATTCTAGCATTTAAAGATTTTTCTTTAAGCTTATCAAATAATTTCGTAAGATCATATCTATCATTGCAAGCTAAAAAGTCTCTAGCAGTTTCTTCATTCGTAACATAACCCTCCGGCACAACAGGCAATTCATATCTAGGGGGAGAACCTTCATCATCAATATTATCAGTTTCAATAATTTCATTCTCTCTAACCCTGGCAAGTTGTTCATCAAAAAATTCACCTAGTGGCACAGTATTATCAAGCATAGAAGTAGTTTCATCATAAGTATCATGCAAAGCAGAAGTGGCATCATCAATAACATGCGACATATCAGAATCAATAGCATGTGTAGGTGTCGCAAGTTTACTCATAACAGAAGGTGAATCAAGTGCAGAGCTAGATGGCAGTTCCTTACCTCCCCTCGTAGTTGAGGGCAAATTCTTGGTTCTTTTATCTTTCAAGTTCTTCAAAGTGATCAACATATATAAATCCCAAGTGACTGAAAGAATAGACCTATGCTCCCCGGAAACAGCGCCACAAAATAGTTTTGATAACCCACAAGTATAGGGAATAACAACAGTTTTCGAGGGTAGAGTATTCAACCCAAATTTATTGATTCGACACAGGGGGAGCCAAAGAAAATTCTCAAGTATTAACAGTTGAGTTGTCAATTCAACCGCACCTGAAAGACTTAATACCTGCAACAAAGTATTTAGTAGCAAAGTAATATGATAGTAGTGGTAACAGTGGCAAAGGTAACAGTAGCGGTTTCGTGGTGATTGTAACAGTGGCAACGGAGAAGTAACTAAGCAAAGATCAATATGTGAAAAGCTCGTAGGCAATGGATCAGTGATGGATAATTATGTCGGGTGCGATTCCTCATGCAACAGTTATAACATAGGGTGACACAGAACTAGCTCCAATTCATCAATGTAATGTAGGCATGTATTCTGAATATAGTCATGCGTGCTTATGGAAAAGAACTTGCATGACATCTTTTGTCCTACCCTCTCGAGGAAGCGGGGTCCTATTGGAAACTAAGGATATTAAGGCCTCCTTTTAATAGAGTTCCGGACCAAAGCATTAACACTTAGTGAATACATGAACTCCTCAAACTACGGTCATCACCGGTAAGTATCCCGATTATTGTCACTTCGGGGTTAACGGATAATATCACATAATAGGTGACTATAGACTTGCAAGATAGGATCAAGAACTCACATATATTCATGAAAACATAATAGGTTCAGATCTGAAATCATGGTACTCGGGCCCTAGTGACAAGCATTAAGCATAGCAAATCATAGCAACATCAATCTCAGAACATAGTGGATACTAGGGATCAAACTCTAACAAAACTAACTCGATTGCATGATAAATCTCATCCAAACCATCACCGTCCAGCAAGCCTACGATGGAATTACTCACGCACGGTGGTGAGCATCATGAAATTGGTGATGGAGGATGGTTGATGACGACGACGGGGACGGATTCCCCTCTCTGGAGCCCCGAACGGACTCTAGATCAGCCCTCCCGAGAGGTTTAAGGGCTTGGCGGCGGCTCCGTATCGTAAAACATGATGAATCCTTCTCCTTGATTTTTTTCTCCCCGAAAGTGAATATATAAAGTTGGAGTTGAGGTCGGAGGAGCTCCATGGGGCCCACGAGGTAGGGGGGCGCGCCCAGGGGGGTAGGCGCGCCCCCCACCCTCGTGGCTAGGGTGTGGGCCCCCTGGTCTTGATCTTTTGCCAGGATTTTTTTATTATTTCCAAAAATATGCTCCGTTAAGTTTCAGTTCATTCCAAGAACTTTTGTTTCTGCATATTAATAACACCATGGAAATTCTGCTTAGAACAGCGTCAGTCCGGGTTAGTTCCATTCAAATCATGCAAGTTAGAGTCTAAAATAAGGGCAAAAGTGTTTGGAAAAGTAGATACGACGGAGATGTATCACTATATCATTTAATTTAATAAGATGTGCCACAACAGTTTCAGATTCATAGCCATAAAAGGGATCAGATTCAACTAAAGTAATTATCGCAGGATCTACAGATAAATCATAATCCTTCTCGGAAATATAGATAAGTGAAGTAGCAAAAGCAGGGTCATATTTCATTCTAGCATTCAAAGATTTTTCTTTAAGCTTAGCTAATAATTTCGTAAGATCATATCTATCATTGCATGCTAAAAAGTCTCTAGCAGTTTCTTCATCCATAACATAACCCTCAGGCACAACAGGCAATTCATATCTAGGGGGAGAACCTTCATCATCAATATTATCAGTTTCAATAATTTCATTCTCTCTAACCCTAGCAAGTTGTTCATCAAGAAATTCACCTAGTGGCACAGTATTATCAAGCATAGAAGTAGTTTCATCATAAGTATCATGCAAAGCAGAAGTGGCATCATCAATAACATGCGACATATCAGAATCAATAGCATGTGTAGGTGTCGCAAATTTACTCATAACAAAAGGTGAATCAAGTGCAGAGCTAGATGGCAGTTCCTTACCTTCCCTCGTAGTTCAGGGCAAATTCTTGGTTCTTTTATCTTTCAAGTTCTTCAAAGTGATCAACAGATATAAATCCCAAGTGACTCAAAGAATAGACCTATGCTCCCCGACAACAGCGCCAGAAAATAGTTTTGATAACCCACAAGTATAGGGAATCACAACAGTTTTCGAGGGTAGAGTATTCAACCCAAATTTATTGATTCGACACAAGGGGAGCCAAAGAAAATTCTCAAGAATTAACAGTTGAGTTGTCAATTCAACCGCACCTGAAAGACTTAATATCTGCAACAAAGTATTTAGTAGCAAAGTAATATGATAGTAGTGATAACAGTGGCAAAGGTAACAGTAGCGGTTTCGTGGTGATTGTAAAAGTGGCAACGGAAAAGTAACTAATCAAAGATCAATATGTGAAAAGCTCGTAGGCAATGGATCAATGATGGATAATTATGTCGAGTGCGATTCCTCATGCAACAGTTATAACATAGGGTGACACAGAACTAGCTCCAATTCATCAATGTAATGTAGGCATGTATTCTGAATATAGTCATGCGTGCTTATGGAAAAGAACTTGCATGACATCTTTTGTCCTACCCTCCCGAGGCAGCGGGGTCCTATTGGAAACTAAGGATATTAAGGCCTCCTTTTAATAGAGTACCGGACCAAAGGATTAACACTTAGTGAATACATGAACTCCTCAAACTACGGTCATCACCGGTAAGTATCCCGATTATTGTCACTTCGGGGTTAACGGATAATATCACATAATAGGTGACTATAGACTTGCAAGATAGGATCAAGAACTCACATATATTCATGAAAACATAATAGGTTCAAATCTGAAATCATGGTGCTCGGGCCCTAGTGACAAGCATTAAGCATAGCAAATCATAGCAACATCAATATCAGAACATAGTGGATACTAGGGATCAAACTCTAACAAAACTAACTCGATTGCATGATAAATCTCATCCAACCCATCACCGTCCAGCAAGCCTACAATGGAATTACTCACGCACGGTGGTGAGCATCATGAAATTGGTGATGGAGGATGGTTGATGACGACGACGGGGACGGATTCCCCTCTCTGGAGCCCCGAACGGACTCCAAATCAGCCCTCCCGAGAGGTTTAAGGGCTTGTCGGCGGCTCCGTATCGTAAAACATGATGAATCCTTCTCCTTGATTTTTTTCTCCCCGAAAGTGAATATACAGAGTTGGAGTTGAGGTCGGAGGAGCTCCATGGGGCCCACGAGGTAGGGGGGCACGCCCAGGGGGGTAGGCGTGCCCCCCACCCTCGTGGCTAGGGTGTGGGCCCCCTGGTCTTGATCTTTTGCCAGGATTTTTTTAATTATTTCCAAAAATACGCACCGTTAAGTTTCAGGTCATTCTGAGAAATTTTGTTTCTGCACATTAATAACACCATGGAAATTCTGCTAAGAACAGCGTCAGTCCGGGTTAGTTCCATTCAAATCATGCAAGTTAGAGTCTAAAATAAGGGCAAAAGTGTTTGGAAAAGTAGATACGACGGAGACGTATCACTATATCATTTAATTTAATAAGATGTGCCACAACAGTTTCAGATTCATAGCCACAAAAAGGATCGGATTCGACCAAAGTAATTATCGCAGGATCTACAGATAAATCATAATCCTTATCGGAAATATAGATAAGTGAAGTAGCAAAAGCAGGGTCATATTTCATTCTAGCATTCAAAGGTTTTTCTTTAAGCTTAGCTAATAATTTCGTAAGATCATATCTATCATTGCAAGCTAAAAAGTCTCTAGCAGTTTCTTCATCCATAACATAACCCTCAGGCACAACAGGCAATTCATATCTAGGGGGAGAACCTTCATCATCAATATTATCAGTTTCAATAATTTCATTCTCTCTAACCGTAGCAAGTTGTTCATCAAGAAATTCACCTAGTGGCACAGTATTATCAAGCATAGAAGTAGTTTCATCATAAGTATCATGCAAAGCAGAAGTGGCATCATCAATAACATGCGACATATCAGAATCAATAGCATGTGTAGGTGTCGCAAGTTTACTCATAACAGAAGGTGAATCAAGTGCAGAGCTAGATGGCAGTTCCTTACCTCCCCTCGTAGTTGAGGGAAAATTCTTGGTTCTTTTATCTTTCAAGTTCTTCAAAGTGATCAACAGATATAAATCCCAAGTGACTCAAAAAATAGACCTATGCTCCCCGGGAACAGCGCCAGAAAATAGTTTTGATAACCCACAAGTATAGGGAATAACAACAGTTTTCGAGGGTATAGTATTCAACCCAAATTTATTGATTCGACACAAGGGGAGCCAAAGAAAATTCTCAAGTATTAACAGTTGAGTTGTCAATTCAACCGCACCTGAAAGACTTAATATCTGTAACAAAGTATTTAGTAGCAAAGTAATATGATAGTAGTGGTAAAGGTAACAGTAGCGGTTTCGTGGTGATTGTAAAAGTGGCAACGGAAAAGTAACTAATCAAAGATCAATATGTGAAAAGCTCGTAGGCAATGGATCAATGATGGATAATTATGTCGGGTGCGATTCCTCATGCAACAGTTATAACATAGGGTGACACAGAACTAGCTCCAATTCATCAATGTAATGTAGGCATGTATTCTGAATATAGTCATACGTGCTTATGGAAAAGAACTTGCATGACATCTTTTGTCCTACCCTCCCGAGGCAGCGGGGTCCTATTGGAAACTAAGGATATTAAGGCCTCCTTTTAATAGAGTACCGGACCAAAGCATTAACACTTAGTGAATACATGAACTCCTCAAACTACGGTCATCACCGGTAAGTATCCCGATTATTGTCACTTCAGGGTTAATGGATCATATCACATAATAGGTGACTATAGACTTGCAAGATAGGATCAAGAACTCACATATATTCATGAAAACATAATAGGTTCAGATCTGAAATCATGGCACTCGGGCCCTAGTGACAAGCATTAAGCATAGCAAAGTCAAAGCAACATCAATCTCAGAACATAGTGGATACTAGGGATCAAACCCTAACAAAACTAACTCGATTGCATGATAATTCTCCTCCAACCCGTCACCGTCTAGACAGCCTACGATGGAATTACTCACGCACGGCGGTGAGCATCATGAAATTTGCGATGGAGGATGGTTGATGATGACGACGAGGACGGATTCCCCTCTCCGGAAACCCAAACGGACTCCAGATCAGCCCTCCCGAGAGGTTTTAGGGCTTGGCGGCGGCTCCGTATCGTAAAACACGATGAATCCTTCTCCTTGATTTTTTCTCCCCGAAAGTGAATATATAGAGTTGGAGTCGAGGTCGGAGGAGCTCCATGGGGCCCACGAGGTAGGGGGCGCGCCCAGGGGGGTAGGTGCGCCCCCACCCTCGTGGCTAGGGTGTGGGCCCCCTGGTCTTGATCTTTTGCCAGGATTTTTTTTATTATTTCCAAAAATACACTCCGTGAAGTTTCGGGTCATTCCGAGAACTTTTGTTTCTGCACATAAATAACACCATGGAAATTCTGCTGAGAACACGTCAGTCTGGGTTAGTTCCATTCAAATCATGCAAGTTAGAGTCTAAAATAAGAGCAAAAGTGTTTGGAAAAGTAGATACGACGGGGACGTATCACTATATCATTTAATTAATAAGATGTGCCACAACAGTTTCAGATTCATAGCCATAAAAAGGATCAGATTCAACCAAAGTAATTATCTCAGGATCTACAGATAAATCATAATCCTTATCAGAAATATAGATAAGTGAAGTAGCAAAAGCTGGGTCATATTTCATTCTAGCATTCAAAGATTTTTCTTTAAGCTTAGCTAATAATTTCTTGAGATCATATCTATAATTGCAAGCTAAAAAGTCTCTAGCAGTTTCTTCATCCATAACATAACCCTCAGGCACAACAGGCAATTCATATCTAGGGGGAGAACCTTCATCATCAATATTATCAGTTTCAATAATTTCATTCTCTCTAACCCTAGCAAGTTGTTCATCAAGAAATTCACCTAGTGGGACAGTATTATCAAGCATAGAAGTAGTTTCATAATAAGTATCATGCAAAGCAGAAGTGGCATCATCAATAACATGCGACATATCAGAATCAATAGCATGTGTAGGTGTCGCAAGTTTACTCATAACAAAAGGTGAATCAAGTGCAGAGCTAGATGGCAGTTCCTTACCTCCCCTCGTAGTTGAGGGCAAATTCTTGGTTCTTTTATCTTTCATGTTCTTCATAGTGATTAACAGATATAAATGCCAAGTGACTCAAAGAATAGAGCTATGCTCCCCGGCAACAGCGCCAGAAAATAGTCTTGATAACCCACAAGTATAGGGGATCACAACAGTTTTCGAGGGTAGAGTATTCAACACAAGGGGAGCCAAAGAAAATTCTCAAGTATTAACAGTTGAGTTGTCAATTCAACCGCACCTGAAAGACTTAGTACCTGCAACAAAGTATTTAGTAGCAAAGTAATATGATAGTAGTGGTAAGAGTGGCAAAGGTAACAGTAGCGGTTTCGTGGTGATTGTAACAGTGGCAACGGAGAAGTAACTAAGCAAAGATCAATATGTGAAAAGCTCGTAGGCAATGGATCAGTGATGGATAATTATGTCGGGTGCGATTCCTCATGCAACAGTTATAACATAGGGTGACACAGAACTAGCTCCAATTCATCAATGTAATGTAGGCATGTATTCTGAATATAGTCATGCGTGCTTATGGAAAAGAACTTGCATGACATCTTTTGTCCTACCCTCTCGAGGAAGCGGGTTCCTATTGGAAACTAAGGATATTAAGGCCTCCTTTTAATAGAGTGCCGGACCAAAGCATTAACACTTAGTGAATACATGAACTCCTCAAACTACGGTCATCACTGGTAAGTATCCCGATTATTGTCACTTCGGGGTTAACGGATAATATCACATAATAGGTGACTATAGACTTGCAAGATAGGATCAAGAACTCACATATATTCATGAAAACATAATAGGTTCAGATCTGAAATCATGGTACTCGGGCCCTAGTGACAAGCATTAAGCATAGCAAATCATAGCAACATCAATCTCAGAACATAGTGGATACTAGGGATCAAACTCTAACAAAACTAACTCGATTGCATGATAAATCTCATCCAACCCATCACCGTCCAGCAAGCCTACGATGGAATTACTCATGCACGGCGGTGAGCATCATGAAATTGGTGATGGAGGATGGTTGATGACGACGACGGTGACGGATTCCCCTCTCTGGAGCCCCGAACGGGCTCCAGATCAGCCCTCCCGAGAGGTTTAAGGGCTTGGCGGCGGCTCCGTATCGTAAAACATGATGAATCCTTCTCCTTGATTTTTTTCTCCCCGAAAGTGAATATATAGAGTTGGAGTTGAGGTCGGAGGAGCTCCATGGGGCCCACGAGGTAGGGGGGCGCGCCCAGGGGGGTAGGCGCGCCCCCACCCTCGTGGCTAGGGTGTGGGCCCCCTGGTCTTGATCTTTTGCCAGGATTTTTTATTATTTCCAAAAATACGCTCCATTAAGTTTCAGGTCATTCCAAGAACTTTTGTTTCTACACATTAATAACACCATGGAAATTCTGCTTAGAACAGCGTCAGTCCGGGTTAGTTCCATTCAAATCATGCAAGTTAGAGTCTAAAATAAGGGCAAAAGTGTTTGGAAAAGTAGATACGACGGAGACGTATCACTATATCATTTAATTTAATAAGATGTGCCACAACAGTTTCAGATTCATAGCCATAAAAAGGATCGGATTCAACCAAAGTAATTATCGCGGGATCTACAGATAAATCATAATCCTTATCGGAAATATAGATAAGTGAAGTAGCAAAAGCAGGGTCATATTTCATTCTAGCATTCAAAGATTTTTCTTTAAGCTTATCTAATAATTTCGTAAGATCATATCTATCATTGCAAGATAAAAAGTCTCTAGCAGTTTCTTCATCCATAACATAACCCTCAGGCACAACAGGCAATTCATATCTAGGGGGAGAACCTTCATCATCAATATTATCAGTTTCAATAATTTCATTCTCTCTAACCCTAGCAAGGTTTTCATCAAGAAATTCACCTAGTGGCACAGTATTATCAAGCATAGAAGTAGTTTCATCATAAGTATCATGCAAACAAGAAGTGGCATCATCAATAACATGCGACATATCAGAATCAATAGCATGTGTAGGTGTCGCAAGTTTACTCATAACAGAAGGTGAATCAAGTGCAGAGCTAGATGGCAGTTCCTTACCTCCCCTCGTAGTTGAGGGCAAATTCTTGGTTCTTTTATCTTTCAAGTTCTTCATAGTGATCAACAGATATAAATCCCAAGTGACTCAAAGATAGAGCTATGCTCCCCGGCAACAGCGCCAGAAAATAGTCTTGATAACCCGCAAGTATAGGGGATCACAACAGTTTTCGAGGGTAGAGTATTCAACCCAAATTTATTGATTCGGCACAAGGGGAGCCAAAGAAAATTCTCAAGTATTAACAGTTGAGTTGTCAATTCAACCACACCCGAAAGACTTAATATCTGCAACAAAGTATTTAGTAGCAAAGTAATATGATAGTAGTGGTAACAGTGGCAAAGGTAACAGTAGCGGTTTCGTGGTGATTGTAATAGTGGCAACGGAGAAGTAACTAAGCAAAGATCAATATGTGAAAAGCTCGTAGGCAATGGATCAGTGATGGATAATTATGTCGAGTGCGATTCCTCATGCAACAGTTATAACATAGGGTGACACAGAACTAGCTCCAATTCATCAATGTAATGTAGGCATGTATTCTGAATATAGTCATGCGTGCTTATGGAAAAGAACTTGCATGACATCTTTTGTCCTACCCTCTCGAGGAAGCGGGGTCCTATTGGAAACTAAGGATATTAAGGCCTCCTTTTAATAGAGTACCGGACCAAAGCATTAACACTTAGTGAATACATGAACTCCTCAAACTACGGTCATCACCGGTAAGTATCCCGATTATTGTCACTTCGGGGTTAACGGATAATATCACATAATAGGTGACTATAGACTTGCAAGATAGGATCAAGAACTCACATATATTCATGAAAACATAATAGGTTCAGATCTGAAATCATGGTACTCGGGCCCTAGTGACAAGCATTAAGCATAGCAAATCATAGCAACATCAATCTCAAAACATAGTGGATACTAGGGATCAAACTCTAACAAAACTAACTCGATTGCATGATAAATCTCATCCAACCCATCACCGTCCAGCAAGCCTACGATGGAATTACTCACGCACGGCGGTGAGCATCATGAAATTGGTGATGGAGGATGGTTGATGATGACAACGGGGACGGATTCCCCTCTCTGGAGCCCCGAACGGACTCCAGATCAGCCCTCCCGAGAGGTTTAAGGGCTTGGCGGCGGCTCCGTATCGTAAAACATGATGAATCCTTCTCCTTGATTTTTTTCTCCCCGAAAGTGAATATATAGAGTTGGAGTTGAGGTCGGAGGAGCTCCATGGGGCCCACGAGGTAGGGGGGCGCGCCCAGGGGGGTAGGCGCGCCCCCACCCTCGTGGCTAGGGTGTGGGCCCCCTGGTCTTGATCTTTTGCCAGGATTTTTTATTATTTCCAAAAATACGCTCCGTTAAGTTTCAGGTCATTCCAAGAACTTTTGTTTCTACACATTAATAACACCATGGAAATTCTGCTTAGAACAGCGTCAGTCCGGGTTAGTTCCATTCAAATCATGCAAGTTAGAGTCTAAAATAAGGGCAAAAGTGTTTGGAAAAGTAGATACGACAGAGACGTATCACTATATCATTTAATTTAATAAGATGTGCCACAACAGTTTCAGATTCATAGCCATAAAAAGGATCAGATTCAACCAAAGTAATTATCGCGGGATCTACAGATAAATCATAATCCTTATCGGAAATATAGATAAGTGAAGTAGCAAAAGCAGGGTCATATTTCATTCTAGCATTCAAAGATTTTTCTTTAAGCTTATCTAATAATTTCGTAAGATCATATCTATCATTGCAAGCTAAAAAGTCTCTAGCAGTTTCTTCATCCATAACATAACCCTCAGGCACAACAGGCAATTCATATCTAGGGGGAGAACCTTCATCATCAATATTATCAGTTTCAATAATTTCATTCTCTCTAACCCTAGCAAGGTTTTCATCAAGAAATTCACCTAGTGGCACAGTATTATCAAGCATAGAAGTAGTTTCATCATAAGTATCATGCAAACAAGAAGTGGCATCATCAATAACATGTGACATATCAGAATCAATAGCATGTGTAGGTGTCGCAAGTTTACTCATAACAGAAGGTGAATCAAGTGCAGAGCTAGATGGCAGTTCCTTACCTCCCCTCGTAGTTGAGGGCAAATTCTTGGTTCTTTTATCTTTCAAGTTCTTCATAGTGATCAACAGATATAAATCCCAAGTGACTCAAAGATAGAGCTATGCTCCCCGGCAACAGCGCCAGAAAATAGTCTTGATAACCCGCAAGTATAGGGGATCACAACAGTTTTCGAGGGTAGAGTATTCAACCCAAATTTATCGATTCAGCACAAGGGGAGCCAAAGAAAATTCTCAAGTATTAACAGTTGAGTTGTCAATTCAACCACACCCGAAAGACTTAATATCTGCAACAAAGTATTTAGTAGCAAAGTAATATGATAGTAGTGGTAACAGTGGCAAAGGTAACAGTAGCGGTTTCGTAGTGATTGTAACAGTGGCAATGGAAAAGTAACTAAGCAAAGATCAATATGTGAAAAGCTCGTAGGCAATGGATCAGTGATGGATAATTATGTCGGGTGCGATTCCTCATGCAACAGTTATAACATAGGGTGACACAGAACTAGCTCCAATTCATCAATGTAATGTAGGCATGTATTCTGAATATAGTCATGCGTGCTTATGGAAAAGAACTTGCATGACATATTTTGTCCTACCCTCCCGAGGCAGCGGGGTCCTATTGGAAACTAAGGATATTAAGGCCTCCTTTTAATAGAGTACCGGACCAAAGCATTAACACTTAGTGAATACATGAACTCCTCAAACTACGGTCATCACCGGTAAGTATCCCGATTATTGTCAAATCGGGGTTAATGGATAATATCACATAATAGGTGACTATAGACTTGCAAGATAGGATCAAGAACTCACATATATTCATGAAAACATAATAGGTTCAGATCTGAAATCATGGTACTCGGGCCCTAGTGACAAGCATTAAGCATAGCAACTCATAGCAACATCAATGTCAGAACATAGTGGATACTAGGGATCAAACTCTAACAAAACTAACTCGATTGCATGATAAATCTCATCCAACCCATCACCGTCCAGCAAGCCTACGATGGAATTACTCACGCACGGCGGTGAGCATCATGAAATTGGTGATGGAGGATGGTTGATGACGACGACGGGGACGGATTCCCCTCTCTGGAGCCCCGAACGGACTCCAGATCAGCCCTCCCGAGAGGTTTAAGGGCTTTGCGGCGGCTCCGTATCGTAAAACATGATGAATCCTTCTCCTTGATTTTTTCTCCCCGAAAGTGAATATACAGAGTTGGAGTTGAGGTCGGAGGAGCTCCATGGGGCCCACGAGGTAGGGGGGCGCGCCCAGGGGGGTAGGCGCGCCCCCCACCCTCGTGGCTAGGGTGTGGGCCCCCTGGTCTTGATCTTTTGCCATGATTTTTTTATTATTTCCAAAAATACGCTCCGTTAAGTTTCAAGTCATCCCGAGAACTTTTGTTTCTACACATTAATAACACCATGGAAATTCTCCTTAGAACAGCGTTAGTCCGGGTTAGTTCCATTCAAACCATGCAAGTTAGAGTCTAAAATAAGGGCAAAAGTGTTTGGAAAAGTAGATACGACGGAGACGTATCACTATATCATTTAATTTAATAAGATGTGCCACAACAGTTTCAGATTCATAGCCATAAAAAGGATCGGATTCAACCAAAGTAATTATCGCGGGATCTACAGATAAATCATAATCCTTATCGGAAATATAGATAAGTGAAGTAGCAAAAGCAGGGTCATATTTCATTCTAGCATTCAAAGATTTTTCTTTAAGCTTATCTAATAATTTCGTAAGATCATATCTATCATTGCAAGCTAAAAAGTCTCTAGCAGTTTCTTCATCCATAACATAACCCTCAGGCACAACAGGCTATTCATATCTAGGGGGAGAACCTTCATCATCAATATTATCAGTTTCAATAATTTCATTCTCTCTAACCCTAGCAAGGTTTTCATCAAGAAATTCACCTAGTGGCACAGTATTATCAAGCATAGAAGTAGTTTCATCATAAGTATCATACAAAGCAGAAGTGGCATCATCAATAACATGCGACATATCAGAATCAATAGCATGTGTAGGTGTCGCAAGTTTACTCATAATAGAAGGTGAATCAAGTGCAGAGCTAGATGGCAGTTCCTTACCTCCCCTCGTAGTTGAGGGCAAATTCTTGCTTCTTTTATCTTTCAAGTTCTTCATAGTGATCAACAGATTTAAATCCCAAGTGACTCAAAGAATAGAGCTATGCTCCCCGGCAACAGCGCCAGAAAATAGTCTTGATAACCCACAAGTATAGGGGATCACAACAGTTTTCGAGGGTAGAGTATTCAACCCAAATTTATTGATTCGACACAAGGGGAGCCAAAGGAAATTCTCAAGTATTAACAGTTGAGTTGTCAATTCAACCGCACCTGAAAGACTTAATATCTGCAACAAAGTATTTAGTAGCAAAGTAATATGATAGTAGTGGTAACAGTGGCAAAGGTAACAGTAGCGGTTTCGTGGTGATTGTAAAAGTGGCAACGGAAAAGTAACTAATCAAAGATCAATATGTGAAAAGCTCGTAGGCAATGGATCAATGATGGATAATTATGTCGGTTGCGATTCCTCATGAAACAGTTATAACATAGGGTGACACAGAACTAGCTCCAATTCATCAATGTAATGTAGGCATGTATTCTGAATATAGTCATATGTGCTTATGGAAAAGAACTTGCATGACATCTTTTGTCCTACCCTCCCGAGGCAGCGGGGTCCTATTGGAAACTAAGCATATTAAGGCCTCCTTTTAATAGAATACCGGACCAAAGCATTAACACTTAGTGAATACATGAACTCCTCAAACTACGGTCATCACCGGTAAGTATCCCGATTATTGTCACTTCGGGGCTAACGGATCATATCACATAATAGGTGACTATAGACTTGCAAGATAGGATCAAGAACTCACATATATTCATGAAAACATAATAGGTTCAGATCTGAAATCATGGCACTCGGGCCCTAGTGACAAGCATTAAGCATAGCAAAGTCATAGCAACATCAATCTCAGAACATAGTGGATACTAGGGATCAAACCCTAACAAAACTAACTCGATTGCATGATAAATCTCATCCAACCCATCACCGTCCAGCAAGCCTACGATGGAATTACTCACGCATGGCAGTGAGCATCATGAAATTGGTGATGGAGGATGGTTGATGATGACGACGGGGACGGATTCCCCTCTCCGGAGCCCCGAAAGGACTCCAAATCATCCCTCCCGAGAGGTTTTCGGGATTGGCGGCGGCTCCGTATCGTAAAACACGATGAATCCTTCTCCTTGATTTTTTTCTCCCCGAAAGTGAATATATAGAGTTGGAGTTGAGGTCGGAGGAGCTCCATGGGGCCCATGAGGTAGGGGGGCGCGCCCAGGGGGGTAGGCGTGCCCCCACCCTCGTGGCTAGGGTGTGGGCCCCCTGGTCTTGATATTTTTCCAGGATTTTTTTATTATTTCCAAAAATACGATCCTTTAAGTTTCAGGTCATTCTGAGAACTTTTGTTTCTGCACATTAATAAAACCATGGAAATTCTCCTTAGAACAGCGTTAGTCCGGGTTAGTTCCATTCAAATCGTGCAAGTTAGAGTCTAAAATAAGGGCAAAAGTGTTTGGAAAAGTAGATACGACGGAGACGTATCACTATATCATTTAATTTAATAAGATGTGCCACAACAGTTCCAGATTCATAGCCATAAAAAGGATCGGATTCAACCAAAGTAATTATCGCGGGATCTACAGATAAATCATAATCCTTATCGGAAATATAGATAAGTGAAGTAGCAAAAGCAGGGTCATATTTCATTCTAGCATTCAAAGATTTTTCTTTAAGCTTATCTAATAATTTCGTAAGATCATATCTATCATTGCAAGCTAAAAAGTCTCTAGCAGTTTCTTCATCCATAACATAACCCTCAGGCACAACAGGCAATTCATATCTAGGGGGAGAACCTTCATCATCAATATTATCAGTTTCAATAATTTCATTCTCTCTAACCCTAGCAAGGTTTTCATCAAGAAATTCACCTAGTTGCATAGTATTATCAAGCATAGAAGTAGTTTCATCATAAGTATCATGCAAAGCAAAAGTGGCATCATCAATAACATGCGACATATCAGAATCAATAGCATGTGTAGGTGTCGCAAGTTTACTCATAACAGAAGGTGAATCAAGTGCAGAGCTAGATGGCAGTTCCTTACCTCCCCTCGTAGTTGAGGGCAAATTCTCGGTTCTTTTATCTTTCAAGTTCTTCATAGTGATCAATAGATATAAATCCCAAGTGACTCAAAGAATAGAGCTATGCTCCCCGGCAACAGTGCCAGAAAATAGTCTTGATAACCCACAAGTATAGGGGATCACAACAGTTTTTGAGGGTAGAGTATTCAACCCAAATTTATTGATTCGACACAAGGGGAGCCAAAGGAAATTCTCAAGTATTAACAGTTGAGTTGTCAATTCAACCGCACCTGAAAGACTTAATATCTGCAACAAAGTATTTAGTAGGAAAGTAATATGATAGTAGTGGTAACAGTGGCAAAGGTAACAGAAGCGGTTTCGTGGTGATTGTAAAAGTGGCAACGGAAAAGTAACTAATCAAAGATCAATATGTGAAAATCTCGTAGGCAATGGATCAATGATGGATAATTATGTCGGGTGCGATTCCTCATGCAACAGTTATAACATAGGGTGACACAGAACTAGCTCCAATTCATCAATGTAATGTAGGCATGTATTCTGAATATAGTCATACGTGCTTATGGAAAAGAACTTGCACGACATCTTTTGTCCTACCCTCCCGAGGCAGCGGGGTCCTATTGGAAACTAAGCATATTAAGGCCTCCTTTTAATAGAATACCGGACCAAAGCATTAACACTTAGTGAATACATGAACTCGTCAAACTACGGTCATCACCGGTAAGTATCCCGATTATTGTCACTTCGGGGCTAACGGATCATATCACATAATAGGTGACTATAGACTTGCAAGATAGGATCAAGAACTCACATATATTCATGAAAACATAATAGGTTCAGATCTGAAATCATGGCACTCGGGCCCTAGTGACAAGCATTAAGCATAGCAAAGTCATAGCAACATCAATCTCAGAACATAGTGGATACTAGGGATCAAACCCTAACAAAACTAACTCGATTGCATGATAAATCTCATCCAACCCATCACCGTCCAGCAAGCCTACGATGGAATTACTCACGCACGGCGGTGAGCATCATGAAATTGGTGATGGAGGATGTTTGATGATGACGACGGGGACGGATTCCCCTCTCCGGAGCCCCGAACGGACTCCAAATCATCCCTCCCGAGAGGTTTTCGGGATTGGCGGCGGCTCCGTATCGTAAAACACGATGAATCCTTCTCCTTGAATTTTTTCTCCCCGAAAGTGAATATATAGAGTTGGAGTTGAGGTTGGAGGAGCTCCATGGGGCCCACGAGGTAGGGGGGCGCGCCGAGGGGGGTAGGCGCGCCCCCACCCTCGTGGCTAGGGTGTGGGCCCCCTGGTCTTGATCTTTTGCCAGGATTTTTTTATTATTTCCAAAAATATGCTCCGTTAAGTTTCAGGTCATTCCGAGAACTTTTGTTTCTGCACATTAATAAAACCATGGAAATTCTCCTTAGAACAGCGTTAGTCCGGGTTAGTTCCATTCAAATCATGCAAGTTAGAGTCTAAAATAAGGGCAAAAGTGTTTGGAAAAGTAGATACGACGGAGACGTATCACTATATCATTTAATTTAATAAGATGTGCCACAACAGTTTTAGATTCATAGCCATAAAAAGGATCAGATTCAACCAAAGTAATTATCGCGGGATCTACAGATAAATCATAATCCTTATCGGAAATATAGGTAAGTGAAGTAGCAAAAGCAGGGTCATATTTCATTCTAGCATTCAAAGATTTTTCTTTAAGCTTATCTAATAATTTCGTAAGATCATATCTATCATTGCAAGCTAAAAAGTCTCTAGCAGTTTCTTCATCCATAACATAACCCTCAGGCACAACAGGCAATTTATATCTAGGGGGAGAACCTTCATCATCAATATTATCAGTTTCAATAATTTCATTCTCTCTAACCCTAGCAAGGTTTTCATCAAGAAATTCACCTAGTGGCACAGTATTATCAAGCATAGAAGTAGTTTCATCATAAGTATCATGCAAAGTAGAAGTGGCATCATCAATAACATGCGACATATCAGAATCAATAGCATGTGTAGGTGTCGCAAGTTTACTCATAACAGAAGGTGAATCAAGTGCAGAGCTAGATGGCAGTTCCTTACCTCCCCTCATAGTTGAGGGCAAATTCTTGGTTCTTTTATCTTTCAAGTTCTTCATAGTGATCAGCAGATATAAATCCCAAGTGACTCAAAGAATAGAGCTATGCTCCCCGGCAACAGCGCCAGAAAATAGTCTTAATAACCCACAAGTATAGGGGATCACAACAGTTTTTGAGGGTAGAGTATTCAACCCAAATTTATTGATTCGACACAAGGGGAGCCAAAGGAAATTCTCAAGTATTAACAGTTGAGTTGTCAATTCAACCGCACCTGAAAGACTTAATATCTGCAACAAAGTATTTAGTAGCAAAGTAATATGATAGTAGTGGTAACAGTGGCAAAGGTAACAGTAGCGGTTTCGTGGTGATTGTAAAAGTGGCAACGGAAAAGTAACTAATCAAAGATCAATATGTGAAAAGCTCGTAGGCAATGGATCAATGATGGATAATTATGTCGGGTGCGATTCCTCATGCAACAGTTATAACATAGGGTGACACAGAACTAGGTCCAATTCATCAATGTAATGTAGCATGTATTCTGAATATAGTCATACGTGCTTATGGAAAAGAACTTGCATGACATCTTTTGTCCTACCCTCCCGAGGCAGCGGGGTCCTATTGGAAACTAAGCATATTAAGGCCTCCTTTTAATAGAGTACCGGACCAAAGCATTAACACTTAGTGAATACATGAACTCCTCAAACTACGGTCATCACCGGTAAGTATCCCGATTATTGTCACTTCGGGGCTAACGGATCATATCACATAATAGGTGACTATAGACTTGCAAGATAGGATCAAGAACTCACATATATTCATGAAAACATAATAGGTTCAGATCTGAAATCATGGCACTCGGGCCCTAGTGACAAGCTTTAAGCATAGCAAAGTCATAGCAACATGAATCTCAGAACATAGTGGATACTAGGGATCAAACCCTAACAAAACTAACTCGATTGCATGATAAATCTCATCCAACCCATCACCGTCCAGCAAGCCTACGATGGAATTACTCACGCACGGCGGTGAGCATCATGAAATTGGTGATGGAGGATGGTTGATGATGACGACGGGGACGGATTCCCCTCTCCGGAGCCCCGAACGGACTCTAGATCATCCCTCCCAAGAGGTTTTGGGGCTTGGCGGCGGCTCCGTATCGTAAAACACGATGAATCCTTCTCCTTGATTTTTTTCTCCCCGAAAGTGAATATATAGAGTTGGAGTTGAGGTCGGAGGAGCTCCATGGGGCCCACGAGGTAGGGGGCGCGCCCAAGGGGGTAGGCGCGCCCCCACCCTCATGGCTAGGGTGTGGGCCCCCTGGTCTTGATCTTTTGCCAGGAATTTTTTATTATTTCCAAAAATACGCTCCGTGAAGTTTCAGGTCATTCCGAGAACTTTTGTTTCTGCACATAAATAACACCATGGAAATTCTGCTGAGAACAGCGTCAGTCCGGGTTAGTTCCATTCAAATCATGCAAGTTAGAGTCTAAAATAAGGGCAAAAGTGTTTGGAAAAGTAGATACGACGGAGACGTATCACTATATCATTTAATTTAATAAGATGTGCCACAACAGTTTCAGATTCATAGCCATAAAAAGGATCAGATTCAACCAAAGTAATTATCTCTGGATCTACACATAAATCATAATCCTTATCGGAAATATAGATAAGTGAAGTAGCAAAAGCAGGGTCATATTTCATTCTAGCATTCAAAGATTTTTCTTTAAGCTTAGCTAATACTTTCTTAAGATCATATCTATAATTGCAAGCTAAAAAGTCTCTAGCAGTTTCTTCATCCATAACATAACCCTCAGTTACAACATGCAATTCATATCTAGGGGGAGAACCTTCATCATCAATATTATCAGTTTCAATAATTTCATTCTCTCTAACCCTAGCAAGTCGTTCATCAAGAAATTCACCTAGTGGCACAGTATTATCAAGCATAGAAGTAGTTTCATCATAAGTATCATGCAAACAAGAAGTGGCATCATCAATAACATGCGACATATCAGAATCAATAGCATGTGTAGGTGTCGCAAGTTTACTCATAACAGAAGGTGAATCAAGTGCAGAGCTAGATGGCAGTTCCTTACCTCCCCTCGTAGTTGAGGGCAAATTCTTGGTTCTTTTATCTTTCAAGTTCTTCATAGTGATCAACAGATATAAATCCCAAGTGACTCAAAGAATAGAGCTATGCTCCCCGGCAACAGCGCCAGAAAATAGTCTTGATAACCCACAAGTATAGGGGATCACAACAGTTTTCGAGGGTAGAGTATTCAACCCAAATTTATTGATTCGACACAAGGGGAGCCAAAGAAAATTCTCAAGTATTAATAGTTGAGTTGTCAATTCAACCGCACCTGAAAGACTTAATATCTGCAACAAAGCATTTAGTAGCAAAGTAATATGATAGTAGTGGTAACAGTGGCAAAGGTAATAGTAGCGGTTTCGTGGTGATTGTAACAGTGGCAACGGAAAAGTAACTAAGCAAAGATCAATATGTGAAAAGCTCGTAGGCAATGGATCAGTGATGGATAATTATGTCGGGTGCGATTCCTCATGCAACAATTATAACATAGGGTGACACAGAACTAGCTCCAATTCATCAATGTAATGTAGGCATGTATTCTGAATATAGTCATGCGTGCTTATGGAAAAGAACCTGCATGACATCTTTTGTCCTACCCTCCCGAGGCAGCGGGGTCCTACTGGAAACTAAGGATATTAAGGCCTCCTTTTAATAGAGTACCGGACCAAAGGATTAACACTTAGTGAATACATGAACTCCTCAAACTACGGTCATCACCGGTAAGTATCCCGATTATTGTCACTTCGGGGTTAACGGATCATATCACATAATAGGTGACTATAGACTTGCAAGATAGGATCAAGATCTCACATATATTCATGAAAACATAATAGGTTCAGATCTGAAATCAAGGCACTCGGGCCCTAGTGACAAGCATTAAGCATAACAAAGTCATAGCAACATCAATCTCAGAACATAATGGATACTAGGGATCAAACTCTAACAAAACTAACTCGATTGCATGATAAATCTCATCCAACCCATCACCGTCCAGCAAGCCTACGATGGAATTACTCACGCATGGCGGTGAGCATCATGAAATTGGTGATGTACGAAGCTTGATGATGACGATGGCGACAGATTCCCTCTCCGGAGCCCTGAACGGACTCCAGATCAGCCCTCCCGAAAGAGATTAGGGTTTGGCGGCGGCTCCGTATTGTAAAACGCGATGAATCCTTCTCTCTAATTTTTTTCTCCCGAAACGTGAATATATAGAGTTGGAGTTGAGGTCGGTGGAGCACCAAGGGGCCCATGAGGCAGGGGGCGCGTCCGGGGGTAGGTGCGCCCCCACCCTCGTGGACAGGATGTAACACCCACGATGCGGCTATATTTCCCCCGTGTCGGGGCACGACTTAGAGGCATAACCGCATAGTAGGCAGGTGGCAAGAGGGTAATCTTTACACATCCCATGTACTGAATAAGAAAGGGATAAAGAGTTGGCTTACAATCGACACTTCACACAATGCTTCAATATAGCATTACATCATCCAGATACAATCAAGGTCCGACTATGGAACCAAATAAAAAAAGACAACCCCTAATGCATAGATCCCCGATCGCCCCGACTGGGCTCCACTACTGATCAACTGGAAACGAAACAACACAACAAACACGATCTTCATCGAGCTCCTCCTTGAGCTCAGTTGCGTCACCTGCGCGGTTATCATCTGCACCTGCAACTGTTTGAAGTAATCTGTGAGTCATGGGGACTCAGCAATCTCACACCCGCGAGATCAAGACTATTTAAGCTTATGGGTAGGAAAGAGTAGTGAGGTGGAGCTGCAGCAAGCACTAGCATATATGGTGGCTAACATACGCAAATAAGAGCGAGAATAGAAGCAATGCACGGTTGTGAGCTAGAAGTGATCATGTAGCGACCCGACCTCAGATGTTCAAGTCTTTGTGCTTCAGTGTCATCCCTGGATCGGTAATGCTGACACACACAGTACTCGAGGATTTATAACAGAGTAGCAATCACACACTTATTACATCAAAAAGTCTAAGAGAGAACTTATTACAATAATATGGCTTAAGGCCGTCTAATGCGATAACAGCGAAAGGCTTGGAAGATAAAGTGATTCCATCAACTCCAACGGCATAGCTGAGCTGCACGGCAACGACCTAACGAACCTTACTCCTCGTCTAAAAAGTCTGCAACATAATACGTTGCAGCCCGAAAACGGGTCAGCACATGGAATATGCTGGCAATATAACACAGTAGAGCAGAAACAGAATAATGCTATCACTACATGCATATATGGCTGGTGGAAAGCTGTATGGTTATAGTTTTTGCGAAAAGCCAATTTTCCCTACAACAAAGGAATAGATTTTAATTTAACTATCATGGTGGTTGAAACATCATTGAGAAGGTACCCCCAACTCAATCCCAATTAAAGTGATTAACAACCCAACAGTATTAATTAAACATGGTGAGATACATGTGATAACCCAAGTACTAGATACTCAAGAATTGTCCATAACCGGGGACACGGCTAACCATGATTAGATTGTACACTCTGCAGAGGTTTGCGCACTTTTCCCCACAAGACTCGATCGCCTCCGTTGGATTTCTCGCACTACATGGTGTTTGAGAAACGGATGACCGAGACACAGTCTTTCAGAAACGTTAACTCTCTACTCCGGGTAGACCATACCAAACCTACCAAACCCACTACCTGCTGATCTACCTCTTCAAGAGCTTCACGTAACTTACTCAACTATGCTAGAGCCCATAATAGCTTGTGGCTGCACACGGAAGTTTCTAGCATGAATCATCTCAGTTCCCTTTGAGCCTGGGTGGCAGTCCATGGGAAGATCACACGGGTACCCCGGGATTTCCAAAAAAATACAGACAACACTGGGTTCCCCAGGTGCCTCAATCCACCCAGTTGTTTGATTAAGTTGCCACCCTAAGTTGAACCATTAATTAACAATCTCACATCTGTAATGAATTTCACTCAAACCCAAACCACGTCTACGAGCATAGCATAGCAATATAAGCAATACGTAGAAGTAACTCCCAAGGGTTTGAATATAACAGGGCAATAGGTTCTACCTCAGCAACTACTTCCCAACCCACAAGTTATCGACATCCTAATCATGCAATGTTTGAGGATTAGAACTAATGCATAAAAACTGGGTAATAATCGGATATGATCAAAGTGTTACTTGCCTTGCTGACGATCCGCGAATCCTAGAGACTCGTAGTAACACGCTTCACACTCTGGGAATTCTATCGCAAGCAAACAATAACATATATAAGTAACAAGCAACGATGCACAAGCAAAACTCAAATAAGAGAGGGTGACCAGAAAGTTCAACTTAAGAACTCCGGTACGCAAAAAGAATCAAAACAAACGAAGCAACAAAAGTCAAACGGCGAAAGAAAACCACTTCGTTTACTAATCTGAACTTAGGTCAAATTTTACAGTAGCAAAAACTTGTTTGAGTTGATTAACCGGAAAGAGGGTTTCGAGACGAAACTCCAGGCGCTTGAATCGCCTGATTCCGATAAACGAGCGAAAAGATAAATAGAAATTAAGATCGAATCAGAAATCGCGATTAGAAAAATCATGGAATAAATCCGAGAAAAAGAAAAACGACGAACAGATTAACGAACGAACGTTCGTTATCTGGATCTAAACGAAGAACGTGTTAGTTAAAACGAACGAACAAGCGAACGCTCGCTAAATAAATAAACTGGAGAAAAACCGATCTATTTAAAAAAACGAAAACTAGGGTTTTGAAAAAATAAAACCGAATGGTTTTTAAGAAAAACCGGCGGTTGGATCCGGCGGCTACCTCCGGCGAGGGCTTGGGCTGCGGGGTGCGGCAGCGGCGCAGGCGGCGGCGGCGCGCTGCAGCGGCGG
>NC_041390.1:444189491-444221253 GCF_002162155.2 Triticum dicoccoides | reverse complement strand
GGCTCGGGGCGGGATGCGGGAGGCGGCGATGGTGGCGGTGGGGGGCTCGGGCGGCGCGTATATAAAGGGGGCGGGGTGGGGCGGCTTGGAGGAGGGGGCAAGGCGGCGGCGACGGAATCGACTCGGACTCTTCGTCCGAGTCGGCGGAGGCGGCTGCGGCGGCTGGGCCCTAGGCCCAGTCGGGCGCGAGATTTTTTTATTTATAATACCACCGACAGAAGAAAAATCTTAGAAAAATAAATAAAAATATAAAAATGCCAAAATGAATTTTCACCGTCTAAATAAAATATTTAGGACGAGTTGAACATTTACTTGGCCCTAAAATGCAATTTTGAAAACGTGCAATTTTTCTAATGCAAATAAAATCCGAATAAAACCAAATAAAATCCAATAAATGATTTTAATATTTTTCCTCCAATATTTCAATTATTTTGGAGAAGTCATATTATCTCCACTCATTTGATTTAATATGAAATATTTTTCGGAGAGAAAAATTGTTACAATCAAAATACTCGTTTCATTATTTGATAAAAATCAAATATGAAAACCGGAAAATCCCCAACTCTCTCAGTGGGTCCTTGAGTTGCTTAGGATTTCGAGGATTGCAGAACGGAAATGCAATAAATCATGATATGCATGGATGATCTATGTATAACATTCCAAATTGAAAATTTGGGATGTTACAGATCAAGAAGTGATCCTGAAACTACTTACGTTCAAGCATAACACAAGAACCGTGTTCACTTCCCGGAGTCCGTCGGAAAGAGACCATCACGACTACACACGCGGTTGATGCCTTTTAATTAAGTTAAGTGACAAGTTTTCTACAACTAGATATTAACAAATTCCCATCTACCCATAACCGCGGGCACGGTTTCGAAAGTTCAAAACCCTGCAGGGGTGTCCCAACTTAGCCCATCACAAGCTCTCACGGTCAACGAAGGATATTACTTCTCCCAGGAAGACCCGATCAGACTCGGAATCCCTGTTACAAGACATTTCGACAATGGTAAAACAAGACCAGCAAAGCCGCCCGAATGTGCCGACAAATCCCGATAGGAGCTGCACATATCTCGTTCTCAGGGCACACCGGATGAGCAAGACGTCGGGTTGGCATAGACCCTGGTTGCACAGGGGGCACCGGGCATCGCTCAGGTCGGACCAACACTTAGAGAAGCACTGGCCCGGGGGGGTTAAAAATAAAGATGACCCTCGGGCTCGCGAAAACCAAAGGGAAGGTGATAGGTTGTTAGTGCAAATGTAAAACCAAGGTTGGGCCTTGCTGCAGGAGTTTTATTCAAGGCGAACTGTCAAGGGGTTCCTATTATAACCCAACCGCGTAAGGAACGCAAAATTAAGAAATATAACACCGGTATGACGGAAACTAGGGCGGCAAGAGTGGAACAAAACACCAGGCATAAGGCCGAGCCTTCCAACCTTTACCAAGTATATAGGTGCATTAAAGTAAACAATATATGTAATAATGATATGCTAACAAAATCCATGTTCCAACATGGAACAAACTCCAACTTCACCTGCAACTAGCAACGCTATAAGAGGGGCTGAGCAAAGCGGTAACATAGCCAAACAACGGTTTGCTAGGTAAGGTGGGTTAGAGGCTTGACATGGCAATATGGGAGGCATGTTATAGCAAGTGATAGCTATCGCAGCATAGCAATAGAGCGAGCAACTAGCAAGCAAAGATAGAAGTGATTTCGAGGGTATGGTCATCTTGCCTGAGATCCCGCAAAGAAGAAGAACGAGTCCATGAAGAAGATAAACGGACGTAGTCGAACAAATCCTCACAACTCCGGAACGAAACCGAAGCTATCCAGAGAAGCAACCCGGAAAGAAGCAAGCAACATAATAAACAACCATCACATAAACATGGCATGATGCACAATCAAGTATGATGCATGTCCGGTTTAATGCGGCATCGCATGGCAAAGTGCACAACCAACACTACAAGTTAAGTGAAGCTCAATATGCAACGAGTTGCATATCAACGGAACACCACATCAATTATTTAGTTCTCTCCCATTTAGGTACCCAACAATATTAAAAGTTGTTAAACATGGCAAGAGATGAAGCAAAAGTAAACTACACAAACCAAGCAAATTAAATGGGGCCGGAAACATCAAACAACAATTCCGGTAAATCCCAATGTGCATTAGCAATTTAATGCAACAACAATTTAAAACATTTTAGAAGTTATTAACATGATGCGGATGCCATGTTCAAGTTTATGCATTTTTTTATGAAAATGTTGACAAGCATAATATGAAGAATTTGTCATCGTGGCGGAAACGAAAAGGGGTGCCACGACAACGAATCCGAAAATGATGCCACGGCAACATGTCGGTTCCGGTAGCTCATGGAGATACCGGTGCAAAGGAGAAGTGTGCAGATGCATGCAAAATATGGTGGGGCGCTCCCGGATACCGGGTGTCCCATGAGTTGATGGCATGGAAGCGAGAGACACTACGAACACGATGCAGACAAAGGGGTGCATCTCATACAACACATGCAATCGTTTTCGGACGGTCGTCTCGGGGTTATACCTCCAAAGCGTGCAAACGGGACGGTTCTCGTTTGGTGCAAAGTAGAGGAAGTAGATGTTCACGGGTCGTTGTGGGACGTAGTCGTTCTCGTGGCGACGGTAGTCGTTCATGTTCTATGTCTCACAAGTTTCTGTAGATGTTCGGGGGCACGGCGAGAAACTTGACATCCACGGAGTCTTCAAGGGTCGACGGTAGTGGTACTTGGCGAAAATGCTCGTCGACGGTAGTTGTTCTCGTATCGTCGTGGTACTTGGCAATTTCAGAAACGGCGGAAGACGAACTTGACGGTCCTCGTTGATCTAGTACTTGGCGTTATTCCCTATTTGGTGGTCATTTTAGGCATCGGGCGTCGAGGTACTTGGCGGATCCGTGGTGCTCGCGGTCTTGGTCACGCCGAAAGGCACTTGGCGAAACCATTCAGGGAGGAAGCATCGGAGTGCTGCTAGCAATTGGTGGAACTCCACGGTCACACCACATGGGTGTACAGAGGCAAAGCTTGTGGCGATGCGCCTATGCGGTTGCCAAAGGGAACGATGCCGGGTCGAGGCAGAAGACAGGCGACGCGGCTGTGGGAACCGGGAGGCATGGCTCCAACGGGCAGGGCCGGAGACGATGCAACTGTCAAGGAGGAGTTTGGCGGAGCAGCACCAAGGCAGCAGTGAAGCTCTAACCTCAGGTCCATGGCGGCAGATACAGGCGATGGTGGTTCGAGGGGAGGCGGGCGAGCGGGAGGCTCGCAGGGCCTTGGGTGCTCGAGGAGAGGCCGAGGGCGGCTGGAACCGACCAGAGGCGACGCCCTACGGCGCGGGGACGAGGTGGCGTTGGGGGCGCTGCTGCAGACATGGATGGATAGGAGATGGGAAGATCTGGCCGGCTGGCGCTCCAGCGGGCGAGGCGGCGGCACGATGCAGGAGGCGGCTCGGTCTACGGCTACTCAGATGCTCGGCGTGGGCGGAGCCGGCTCGAGGAAGAGGAGCCTGGCATGGCTCCCGCTTGAGGTGGCATTCCTAGAGGAGCTCGGCGGCGGTGGTCGCAGGCCGGCGCGGCGGAGGAATGGGAGGCCCGTGTGAAGGGAGAGCGACGGGGAGGCATGGGCGAGGAGATCCATGGATCAGGACGAGGTGCAGCGCTGCTCTCTCCCTGCCTCTCTCTGATGGCGCACGCACAGGAGAAAGGGATCGATGGGGGAGATGGGGATCGGGCAAGCGGCCCCGCTGAATGGGCATCAAGGGAGAGAGCGAGTGGAGGGGTCGGGGCTAGGTTAGGTGCGGTTGGGCCTTGGCCTCGGCTGCTGGGCTGAACAGGAGCCCCGGGTGGGCTACGGGGATGGATGCCTAGCTGGGTTTCCCCCTTCGTTTTCTATTTCTCACAAGAAGAAAGAAAGAAAAAACACAGGAGATAAAAGAAATGACTAGAGGAGTAGCAAATGACTTTGGTAGGGAGAAAAATCTTTCTGGACTCACAAAAATGTGAAGGATGAAAATAAAATGGTTCGAGCATTCTTCGCGGAATTAAGATTCGCACAAGGTTGAATTTCAAAACCCATTCCAATGAACTACAAATGGGTTGAAATTATAGGAGATGACCCTACACACTAGATGTGATTTATGGGTAGATCTGGAACATTTATGGATAAGTAAAATTGCAACTCAATTTTACTAAAAAGGCTCCAAAGGAAGAAAAGAAGTGGAGTTGGATAAAAAGGAAATTGAAGAACGGTGCAAATGTGTTATGGGTGAATCCAAGCCAATGGAATGGTTTAATATAGCTCCCTAAATATTAGGAGGATATGTTATAAAGAGAATCACCATGTGAATTCCCTCGGCTTAAATGGACCGAAGATCCATACGATTTATTTAGTTGAGTTGCAAAAGAATTAATGATATGATACATGATGACAAGATGCAATGCAAAATATGCAATGAAGAATGCAACGAACCAAACAAATCACATGACGAAACCCGGAATTCATGGAAGGCACCTGAAGCTCCGGTCTTGGGGCGTCACAACACTCCACCACTACGATTGGATCTCGTCCCGAGATATAGGATGGCACCGGAGGGAAAAGAAAGAGGAAGAGAAGAGGTAAAACTAAGTTGCTTCTTTAACAATTGAGTGAAACCAAAGAACCTTGCGAGGTTGAACAAATAGAAAGAAAGAATACCATGAAGATGAACAAAGTTGAAAACAATCCGTTAGAAAAGAGGAACAAGGGACCTTACTAGAGCCTTGTAGGTTGAAAGACATAAGAAAAAGTTTGCAATGGACAAGAAGTACAAGCAAGCACTTCGGTTGAAATGCGATGTACAAGGAACGATAAGGATCAAATATGACAACACTTTGGTTGGAAATGGAAGACAATAATAAGGACTTGGCAAAATGAAAGCACTTGGATGAGACTCCGGTTAGAAGAGGAATGATAGCCACAACACTCCGGTTAAAACAAGATAGAGACGTAATAAGAATGATATAATTTGGACAGCACTCCGATTATAAATGTAAGGAATTAGAATCATGAACTTGACAAGATGAGAAGATACTTGATGAAATCTACAACACACTAACTCCGAAACTATTGAAAGAATGGCACAAGGGGTAAGAAAGATTTCAGACAACACTCCGGTTGAAAAGGAATGCAAAACTTGATAAGACGAGCGAACTTGAATAGAGGGCACGACACTCCGGTTGAATGGATAAGCATGTAAAGAACATGATCCTCGCAATTCGAGATCATGATTGAAAAGAGCAACATCACTATGCCTCCGGGAGAAATGAAAGAATGGAATGGAATGAATGGAGGGAAACAAGATCTTGAGAAAGCACGCTTACAACAAATGCTAGAACGGAGTTGTTGGATTATCAACAACGAAAGCATAAGTTTGATGTGGGCTAATGGAAGACATCTCAAAATTATGAGGTGACCACCTGCCACTCATGGGAAAAAGATTTGATTGAGAGCTAGAAAAGATAGAAAGCTTCTCCCACCGAGGTGATAAGAAAAACTTGGATCATAGGTAATCATCACAAAGAGCAACATTCCCAATGGAAGGCTTTAGGTGAAATCTATACCAAGATACCCTCCAACGAAGAAATTGATGGTTTGCAAAGGATGTCATGAACGAATTGAAAATGATGGGTTTAAAATATGTCATTCGGCCAACTTGTGAATCATGAAACATGAAGGGGGCCGTCAAAATGACATAACACCACCTCAAAAGATAAGATAGAAATAATTTCACTTCGGAATGCAAGATGAAGAAGCTTGAACTCCTGAAAACAAGACATGTGTTTAACACCATGTTTATTTTTGAGTATAGCATGGTGGAACTTAACTTCGCAAGAAATCCTGAAGATCAATTGAGGAATGAAAAGAATCCTTGACGAACCACCATGTAACCTCCATGAAGAAAAACTCCGGATAGGAAATGTAACATAAAAGAATTGAAAGGTTTTAAGCGAACAAGATTGAAGTCTTGCAATGGTCAGATGGAGCTTCGCAATGATATAAACGAGAAAACTTGGAACTCCGAAAAACAAAGATGAGCAGTTGAAACCAAGAATTTGATGAGCCCACGGAATAAGGAATTGAATCACTTGGATGAAACAAGAATAAGAATTACATTATGTTTATACTTCATCAATTAAATTGATGACAAGCAATGGATTGCATACAACTTATTCTCGTAGAAAGGATTAAGATAGATATAGCGCAAACTTGAGAAGGTCTTCAACGATCCACCGGTAGGATTTGAAAGAACAAAGGAATTGATATGATAACGTAAGAAGAGGAATCTTGAACAAACCACCGTAAGAATTGAAAATGAAAGTAGCAGAGGCACAAATCACCCAGAAGAATTTGGAAAATGAATGAAGATACTTGAAGGAATTTAGATACATGAGAACGAATAGATCACGAGCTGATTAGAGAATATTTGAATGATGCACTGGTAAGATTTGGAGAATGAGAGCTGAAAGCTGCGAATGAACAAACCCGAAATGATGACCTTTGGAGAATCGAACTGAAAAGACTCCTAAATTGCTCCGGATGGGTAAAAAGAATTCTCACAATCGAAAACAATTATGAGAGGATGGCATAAGGCTAGCACCATGAATCTTGAAGAGAATGGAGCAAGATTAAAGAGAAACTCTTCTTCGGTCTTCAAATGTTGAGAATGATGACGAGAACTACCACTGAGAATTTTTGAGGCACTACGGAATAAAGAAGAATATAAAGGTTGAATCAACAATGAAATGGATTTGAAAGATCTTGGAGAAAGACATTTGACTGGTGACAATTCATTCTTACGTCAAACTTTGAAATGAATTTTAGAATAGCTCCGAGAAAATTAGAAGAGTCAGGTAAGATCCTGGGAAAAGACCTGTGGGTTAGGGCCCACTCAAGAGAAACACTATTCAAATGGTTTTGAAGAGAGATTGCACCGATTGATTTAAATGGCTAGAATGAGATAACAACCTCGAAATAACTTGAACATATTACGAATGGAAATGTAAATCTTCTGAGATATCTTCAGCACTCCGGAACAATTGACTAGCGAGAAGTGGATGATTAAGAGGTGCCCGGCTTGGGAAAGCATTTGGAACAAGGAAAAAGGATATGATCAACAAAGCTTGAATTGAATCGTAACATCCCAAATTTTCAATTTGGAATGTTATACATTAGATCATCATTGCATATCATGTTTTATTGCTTTTCCATTTCATAATCCTCGAAACTCCTAAGCAACTCAAGGACCTTCGAAGAGAGTTGGGGATTTCACGGTTTTCATATTTGATTCTTTTATCAAATAATGAAACGAGGATTTGATTTTAATTATTTCTCTCCGAAAAATATTTCACATTAAAAAAATTAAAGAGAGGAGATAATATGACTTCTCCAAAATAAATGAAATATTGGAGGAAAAATATTAAAATCATTAAATTGTTTTTTTTGTTTTGTTGTTTTAATTCGGATTTATTTGCATTAGAAAAATTGCATGTTTTCAAAACTGCATTTTAGGGCCAAGAAAATGTTCATCTTCTTCTAAATATTTTATTTAGACGGAGAAAATTTGTTTTGGCATTTTTAGATTTTTATTTATTTTTCTAGGATTTTTTTCTGTCGGCGGAATTATTTTTTCAAAAAAAGAGTTCCCGCGCCCGACTGGGCCTAAGGCCCAGCCGAGCCAGGCCGGCCCAGCTGCCGCCGCCGCCTCCTGCGAGCGCGCGCTGCCGCCGCCGCTGCCACTCGGACCGGAGCTCGAGTTGGACCCCGCGCTGCCCTGCCTTGGCCCCTACTCCAAGCCGCCGCCGCCCCCGCCTTTATAAACCGCCACCCCAACACCCTACCGCCCCCGCCGCAGCCGCCGCCCCCGCGAGCCGCCGCCCCGTCGCCCGCACCTCGCCTCGCTGGACCTCTCGCCAGAGGTAGCCGCCGGACTCCGCCACTGGTTTTTTTTATAAAAAACCGTCTGGTTTTTTAGAAACCCTAGATCCGTTTTTGGTTTCCCCGGGTTTTTCCGGTTCTTCTAGTTAACGGACGTTCGTCCGAACGTTGTTTTAACGAACGGTTCTTCGCCCGTTAGATACAGCTAATGAACGCTCATACGTTAGTTTGTTCGTTAGTTTTCTTTGATCGGATTTACTCCGCGATTTTCTCTGATCGCGATTTCTGATCCGATCTTAGTTTCTGTTTTTCTTTTCCCTCGTTAGTCTGAATCAGGCGATTCAAGCGCCTGGAGTTTCATCTCGAAACCCTATTTCCGTTTAACCAACTCAAACAAGATTTTTCTACTCTAAAATTTGACCTAGTTTCAGATTAGTAAACGAAACTTCTTTCTTTCGCCGTTTGAGTTTCGTTGCTCCGTTTGATTTGATTCTTTTTGCGTACCGGAGTTCTTAATTTGAACTTTCTGGTCAACCTCTTTTATTTGAGTTTTGCTTGTGCATCGTTGCTTGTTACTTATGTATGCTATTATTTTCTTGCGATAGAATTCCCGGAGTGCGAAGCGTGTTACTACGAGTCTCTAGGATCCGCGGATCATCAGCAAAGCAAGTAACACTTTGATCATACCCCTTTATCACCCAGTTTTTATGCATTAGTTCCAATCCTCAAACATTGCATGATTAGGATGTCATTAACTTGTGGGTTGGGAAGTAGTTGATGAGGTAGAACCTATTGCCCTGCTATATTCAAACCCTTGGGAGTTACTTCTATGCTTGCTTATAATACTATGCTATGCTATGCTCATAGACGTGGTTTGGGTTTGAGTGAAATCCATGACAGATGTGAGCTTGTTAATTAATGGTTGAACTTAAGGTGGCAACTTAAATTAACATCTGGATGGATTAAGGCACTGGAGTACCCAGTGTTGCATGTATTTTTTTGGAAATCCCGGAGTACCCGTGTGATCTTCCTATGGACCGCCACCCAGGCTCAAAGGGAACTAAGATGATTCATGCTAGAAACTTCCGTTTGCAGCCACAAGCTATTATGGGCTCTAGCATAGTTGGGTAAGTTACATGAAGCTCTTGAAGAGGCAGATCAGCAGGTAGTGGGATGTAGGTTTGGTATGGTCTGTCCGGAGTAGAGAGTTAATGTTTCTGAAAGACTGTGTCTCGGTCATCCGTTTCTCAAACACCCTGTAGTGCGAGAAAACCAACGGAGGCGATCGAGTCTTGTGGGGAAAAGTGCGCAAACCTCTATAGAGTGTACAATCTAATCATGGTTGGCCGTGTCCCCAGTTCTGGACAATTCTTCAGTATCTAGTACTTGGGTTATCATATGTATCTCATCACTCTTAATTAATATTGTTGGGTTGTTAATCACTTTAATTGGGATTGAGTTGGAGGAACCTTCTCAATGATGTTTCAACTACCATGATAGTTAAATTAAAATCTATTCCTTTGTTGTAGGGAAAAATTGGCTTTTCGCAAAAACTATAACCATAGAGCTTTCCACCAGCCATATATGCATGTAGTGATAGCATTATTCTATTCTTTCTCTAGTGTGTTATCTTGCCAGCATATTCCATGTGCTGACCCGTTTTCGGGCTGCAACGTATTATGTTGCAGACTTTTCAGACGAGGAGTAAGGTTCGTTAGGTCGTTGCCGTGCAGCTCAGTTATGCCGTTGGAGTTGATGGACTCACTTTATTTTCCAAGCCTTCCACTGTTATCGTATTAGATGGCCTTAAGCCATATTATTGTAATAAGTTCTCTCTCTTGAGACATTCGATGTAATAAGTGTGTGTTTGCTACTCTGTTATAAATCCTTCGAGTACTGTGTGTGTCAGCATTACCGATCCAGGGATGACACAGAAGCACAGAGACTTGACCATCTGTGGTCGGGTCGCTAAAAGATGGTATCAGAGCACACGCTGAGTGTAGGACACGACCACTAAGATAAACCCTAGGTCACACTTCTCTTCTCATTTCTGACTCCTCACCATTTTCTTCTCTTTAGGATGACGGAGATGAAGAACAAGTTTGCACAACTGGATGAAGACACCCCCTTTTGGATGCCACTTGAAGGAACTCACTAGGTACTTAAACATTGGAATACCAAGCTTCACCGGGACATACAACGCCACTTTACCTGAAGAGGAGCGCTGGATGATTCAAGTACAAGTTCTAGGAAGGACGTTCTCGCCCACTTCTAAACCCATAGAGTTTTCTTTCGAAGCACCCACTTGGAGTCTAGGCAAGAGCATGGCAGCCCACATTACCATGGGACGCATTGGAGAAGTTTACAACAGGGAGCTTAAGGACACTATTTACCAAATATGTGGGCGCCGAGACAAGCAATGGGAAGTAATCAGCACCAGGAAGGATAGATCCATTACAGCTTTCATCCAGGAGTTAAACCAGCACATCCGACGTCAGGAAAACCAGATGTGCGCGGACATGATGGACCTGAAGAAGGCAAAGACTAGGATCATCGAACTGGAGGAAGAACTCAAGTTTACACGCGATGGATATGAGGAGGAAATCAAGACACTACTGGAGAAGAATGACGATGTAACACCCTCGATGCGACTATATCTCCCACGTGTCGAGGCACGACTTAGAGGCATAATCGCATTGAAGGCATCTGTCGCAAGTTAGGCAATCTTCACAACATCCCATGTAATATAAATCATAAAGGGGAGATAACATAGTTGGCTTACACTCGCCACGTCAATCAAGTACATAAATAACATTACATCAACCAAACACTCATGGCCCGACTACGACGCCAAAATAAAAGGTAACCCAACATGCGACACGGTCCCAATCACCCCCAACTGGGCACCACTACTGATCATCAGGAAAGGAAACATAGTAACATTGAGAGTCCTCGTCAAACTCCCACTTGAGCTCAAGCGCATCTCCTGGAGCGGAATCATCAGGCCCTGCATCTGGTGTAATAGTAATCTGTGAGCCACAGGGACTCAGCAATCTCGCACCCTCGCGATCAAGACTATTTAAGCTTATAGGTAAGACAAGGTAAAAATGAGTGGAGCTGTAGCCAGTGACTAGCAAGTATGGTGGCTAACTTATTCGCAAAAGAGAGCGAGAAGAGGAGGCAAAGCACGAGCGAGAAACTAGAGAACAACCTGCGCAAGCATTACTCCAACACCGTGTCCACTTCCCGGACTCTGCCGAGAAGAGGCCATCATGGTAACACACTCAGTTGATTCATTTTAGTTAAGTTAAGGTTCAAGTTATCTACAACCGGACATTAACAAATTCCCATCTGCCCATAACCGCGGGCACGGCTTTCGAAAGTTCAAATCCCTGCAGGGGAGTCCCAACTTAGCCCATGACAAGCTCTCACGGTCAACAAAGGAATAGACCTCCTCCCAAGACATTCCGATCAGACTCAGTATCTCGGTTATTCAAGACACTTCGACAGGTTAAAACAAGACCAGCAACACCGCCTGAATGTGCCGACAAATCCCGATAGGAGCTGCACATATCTCTTTCTCAGGGCACACTCAGATTGTCCTAGATACGGGTAGGCCAGCCCAGAGTTGCCCCTAGTGGCCACCGGCAGCTGACAGGTGGACCAACACTCAGAGGAGCACTGGCCCGGGGGGGGGGGTTTAAAATAAGATGACCCTCGGGCTCCGGAAACCCAAGGGAAAAAGAGGCTAGGTGGCAAATGGTAAAACCAAGGTTGGGCATTGCTGGAAAAGCTTTAATCAAGGCGAACTATCAAGGGGTTCCCATTATAACACAACCGCGTAAGGAACGCAAAATCCGGGAACATAACACCGATATGACGGAAACTAGGGCGGCAAGAGTGGAACAAAACACTAGGCGAGAGGCCGAGCCTTCCACCCTTTACCAAGTATATAGGTGCATTAAGATAACAGGATAATATAATGATATCCCAACAAGTAAGTAAATGTTCCAACGAGGAACGGCCTTCAATCTTCACCTGCAACTAGCAACGCTATAAGAGGGGCTGAGCAAAGCGGTAACATAGCCAATCAACGGTTTGCTAGGACATAGTGGGTTAGAGGTTTGACATGGCAATTGGGAGGCTTGAAAGCAAGTGGTAGGCATCGTAGCATTGGCATAGCGAAAGAGCGAGCAAACTAGCATAGTAAAGATAGTAGTGATTTCGAGGGTATGATCATCTTGCCTGCACAGTTGTCAGAGTTGACTGGATCCTCGAAAGCAAACTCAACGGGCTCCTTGTTAGCGAACTCGTCTCCCGGCTCTACCCAAACAAGACAAACAAGCAACAAGGACACAATCAACCACGTGCAAGGATCAAACAAGATGATGCAAAGATGATATGCTATGCGGGATGTGATGGGGGATGCATATGCAAGATGTGACAAGGAATGCATGAACCTGGCCTCAACTTGGAAATCCAAGTGTTCCACTGGAAAGATGAGATGAAATCGCTTGAAAACGATATAAAGAACGCCGGAATCGGAGTTACGGTTTGGAAATGGCAAGCGATTCAAATATGACACCGGTCTGCGATTTACAGCAAGTAGCCATCTAAATGCAATGAGATGAACATGCTACAGCACCAAAACATGACAACAAAATACATGGCAAGGATGCATTCAAGATTCTTAACAAAAGTCTAGCACTGAGCTATGTCCAATTCATCCATTAATAGGTTCAAACAAGTATGGCAAAAATGCATATGGCAAACAGATTTCAGACAGTGAAATTAACACTTGTCTGTAATTTTCAGATCAGGTAGCACTCTTTGGAGCAACAAAACTATATGCTACAGGACCTGAACATGACAAAGTAAAGCATGGCATGGAGCTACTAAAAGAGCTTAACAAAAGTCCCTTAGTGACCTTGAGACAAAAGGGATCAGAAAATACAATTGCAAGCATGTGAACATGGCAAAAACATAATCAGTTTTCAGACTTAGTGAAAACTAGCACATGCTGAAAACAGATCTCAAGTAGGCATGTTTACGAGTTCGATGCACTCACTACGGTGCAAGTCATGATAAGCTAAGCATACATCCATCAAGAATACACAAAATGCAAGCTATACATGGCAAGAACAATAGCATAGCATGCATGGATCAACTACAACATCATCGGCAAAATTGCAAACAAGTTGACAATCTGCCCAGATTCACAAAGTAGCAAAAGTAGAGCTCGATTGACTCAAGCTAGGGTGCTCCATAATTGCAAACAAAGACATGAATGGATAGAGCACTACAATATTAACAAAACATCCTTACTGATCATCCTCAAAAGAGGCACGGATCACTAGGAAACAACATGAACATATGGCATCATGAGATAAATAGCTCAAGGACTTAGTGGAATTGCTAAGTCCCTGAAATCAGAATTAACAAGTGCACCACTTTGCAAGCTTGTGCTAGTCACCACACACATCACAAAAATACATGGGTTGCACCTATGGAAAAGATGACAAAACCCTTAACAAAACATATGTAGAGCATCAGGGCATATCATGCACACAATAATCATGGCAAAAATGACAAAAAGCTAAATGGAGCAGCAGATCTGACAATTAACTCAAGTAGCCTCCTTCTAACAGCATTTCGGGCATCAAGATGAACTCAAATGAAAATGATGCAATGGAATGAAATGATGTACTCTCTGAGATGAACATTTTGATATGCTATATGCATGAATCGGAGCTACGGATGCGGAGTTACGAGAATATGAACATGAGCACATGGATCTGGGATTTCGGGACTTAGAAGAAAATCACACCCTGGGAAAAGTGGATCTCGCGGATCGGGACGGAGCGGTGCGGGGATGGGCGAGGGCGTTTGGATCGGGGACCGGTGGATCTGGTCCCGATCCGGATCCGGCCGGAATCTCGCCGGAGTTCACCGGGGAGGTGACCGGAGATGGTGGTGGAGACATCCGGCGAGCGAGGCGAGCGGGGCGGCGGCCGGAGCAAAGCAGGGCGGCGGCGCGGCGAGCACCGAGCGGCGAGGCGGGACGCGGTGGCCGGCGCGGAGGCGGCAAGGCGGCGATGACCGGGCGGCGGGGCGGCGCGGTCCGGCCGAGCCTCGGGCGCGAGGAGTCAGGGCGAGGGAGCGGGCCGCGGGGGCCGGCTCCGGGCTCCCGGGCCGCGGCGGCGGCTGGCAGCGGAGGTGCCACGTGGCAGCCTGCCACTGGTGCGGGCGGGCGGCGGACGGTGTCCGGCCGGCACGGACGTGCCCGGCGCGGCGCGGTGGATTTTTTTTAGGGTTTCGGGGGAAGAAGGAGATCCGAATTTCGGGGGGTTCTATTTATAGGCATAGAGGGAGCTAGGAGAGTCCAAATGAGGTGCGGTTTTCAGCCAAGCGATCATGATCGAACGATCTAGATGATGGAGAAGGCTTAGGTGGGTTTTGGGCCAAATTGGAGGGGTGTTGGGCTGCAACACACGAGGCCTTTTCGGTTCCTCGGTTAACCGTTGGAGTATCAAACGAAGTTCAAATGGTACGAAACTTGACAGGCGGTCTACCGGTAGTAAACCAAGGCCTCTTGGCAAGTCTCGGTCCAATCCGGAAATGTTTAATCCCCAAACACGAAAGAAAGGTAGAAAAGACCACCGGAGGAGAACGAAGCGCCGGAATGCAAAACGGACAACGGGGAAAATGCTCGAATGCATGAGACGAACACGTATGCAAATGCAATGCACATGATGACATGATATGAGATGCATGACAACGTCAACAACACACGGAGACAAAGACCCGAACCCGAGAAAATAAATTAACTTAAAGCCGAAAACGGCAAGAGTTGTAGTACAAATTGGGAAAGTTACATCCGGGGTGTTACAACACTCCACCACTACGAAAGGATCTCGTCCCGAGATCTAGGACTGAAAGAACGCTGGGTATTCAGAACGGAGGTGATCCTCGCGTTCCCAGGTAGCTTCACGGTCGAAATGGTGTGACCACTTGACTTTGAGAAATTTGATTGACTTGTTGCGAGTCTTGCGTTCAGTCTCTTCAAGAATAGCAACTGGGTGCTCACGATAGGAGAGATCTTCTTGGAGCTCAATGTCCTCGAAGTTGACGGTGCGGTCAGGAGTCTTGAAGCACTTTCGAAGCTGAGAGACATGGAACACGTCATGAACATTTGCAAAGTTTGAAGGAAGCTCGAGTTGATAGGCGAGGTTGCCTCTCTTGCTGACAATCTTGAAAGGTCCCACGTATCTGGGGGCAAGCTTCCCTTTGATACCGAAGCGACGAGTACCTTTCATAGGAGAGACATGGAGGTAAACATGATCTCCGATCTCGAAAGCCAAATCACGGTGCTTACTGTCATAGTAGCTCTTCTGGCGGGATCGGGCTGCTTTGACGTTATCACGAATGACTTTGCACATTTCCTCTGCCTCTGTGATTAAGTCATTACCCAAAAGCTGACGTTCACCGGTTTCAGACCAGTTGAGAGGGGTACGACACTTCCTGCCATACAGAATTTCAAATGGGGCCTTGCCCGAACTTGCTTGAAAACTGTTGTTGTAGGAGAATTCAGCATAAGGAAGACAATCCTCCCACTTCATGCCGAAGGAGATCACACAAGCCCTGAGCATATCTTCAAGAATCTGGTTGACACGCTCGACTTGACCGCTAGTTTGAGGATGGAAAGCTGTGCTGAAGCGGATGTTGGTGCCCATGGCCTTCTGAAAAGAATCCCAAAACTTGGACGTAAAGATGCTGCCACGGTCTGAAGAGATCACTTGTGGAATACCGTGCAGAGAGACAATCCGAGAGGTATAGAGTTCCGCCAATTGAGCTGCAGTGATTGACTCTTTGATAGGCAGAAAGTGAGCCACTTTGGTGAGTTTGTCGATGACAACGAATATAGCATCATTGCCATGCTTGGACTTTGGAAACCCAGTCACGAAGTCCATTTCAATGTGGTCAAACTTCCATTCTGGAATGGCAAGAGGTTGGAGGAGACCAGCTGGCCTTTGGTGTTCTGCCTTCACTCTTCTGCAGACATCACATTCATTCACGAATTGAGCAATCTAGCGCTTCATTCGAGTCCACCAATAAGCCTGCTTGAGGTCCTGATACATCTTCGTGCTCCCAGGGTGGATGGAGAGGAGAGAATTGTGAGCCTCGTTCATGATCACTTTACGGAGGTCACCTTTGGGTACAACAATACGATCCTCGAAGAAGAGAGTGTCCTTGTCATCAAGGCGGTAGCACTTGTACTTGGGTTGATTCTTGGCAATCCCAATCTTCACCTTTTTCACCATAGCATCAAGAAGCTGGGCTTGGCGAATCTGGTCTTCCAAGGTAGGAGAGACTTGAAGGTTGGCGAGGAAACCTTGAGGAACAACTTGCAGATTAAGTTTGCGGAAAGCTTCACAAAGCTCGGGTTGATAAGGCTTGAGAATCAGACTGCTGCAGTAAGCTTTCCTGCTCAATGCGTCAGCAATCACATTGGCCTTGCCTGGAGTATACTCGATACTTGGATTATACTCTTGAATCATTTCAACCCATCGAGTTTGCCTGAGGTTGAGATTAGGCTGAGTGAAGATGTACTTGAGACTCTTGTGATCAGTGAAAATGTCCACTTTTCTTCCCAATAGAAGATGTCTCCAAGTCAAAAGAGCATGAACAACTGCCGCCAACTCGAGATCATGAGTGGCGTAGTTCTTCTCATTAGGCTTCAACTGGCGAGAGGTATAAGCAACAACTTTCTTCTCTTGCATCAATACTGCGCCAAGACCTTGGAGAGAGGCATCACAAAAGACCTCGTACGGTTTGGATTCATCAGGCGGAGTCAGAACTGGAGCAGTGATCAATTTTTCTTTCAAAGTGTTGAAAGCAATATCACACTCCGGAGGCCAAATGCACTTGACGTGCTTCTGGAGAAGATTTGAGAGAGGCTTCGCGATCTTAGAAAAGTTTTCAACGAATCTTCGGCAATAGCTTGCGAGACCGAGGAAGCTACGGAGTTGCTTCACGTTCTGAGGAGGTTCCCAATTCACAATTGCAGACACCTTCTCAGGATTCATGGCAATGCCCTTGGCAGAGATATGACCAAGATAAAGAACCTCATCGAGCCAAAATTCGCACTTGGAGAACTTGGCGTAGAACTGATGTTCCCTGAGCTTATCAAGAACCAAACGCAAGTGCTTGGCATGATCTTCCTTGTTCTTCGAGAAAACCAGAATGTCGTCGAGATAGACCAAAACGAAGTCATTGGTGTAGGCGTTGAAGATGAAGTTCATCATACGAGAGAAAGTCGGAAGAGCGTTGACGAGGCCAAAAGACATGACAGTGTATTCATATGAACCATAGCTTGTCCTGAAAGCCGTCTTGGGAATATCTTGCTCACGGATTCGAATCTGATGATAACCCATACGGAGATCAAGCTTGGAGAATACTTGGGCACCTTTGAGTTGTTCGAACAGCTCATTGATGTTGGGAAGTGGGTATTTGTTCTTGATAGTCTTCTTGTTCAATGGACGGTAATCAACACAAAGTCGGTCCGTTCCATCCTTCTTCTTCACAAAAAGAACACCACAACCCCACGGAGAAGAACTAGGCCGGATGAGACCCATTTTCTCTTGAATATCAAGTTGCTTCTTCAGCTCCTTCAACTCTTCAGGTCCGAGCTTGTAAGGACGTTTGCACACAGGTTTCGTGCCAGGCTCAAGATCAATAACGAATTCAATTGGCCGGTGCGGAGGCATTCCTGGAAGCTCTTCTGGAAAGACGTCTTGAAATTCGCAAACGACTGGAATTTGTGAGATGGCATCGAGTTCACCTTTCTCATTGAGAGAAAACAGACGGATAGTATCATCACGAGCGGCAAAGACAACTACATCCTCAGACGAATGAGTCAACTGAATCTGACTGGCTGCACAATCAAGCTGAGCCTTGTGCTTAGAAAGCCAATCCATTCCGAGAATAAGATCAATATCCGAGTCACCAAGAACCGTGGGAGAAGCCAGAAACTTGTAGTCACCCAAGGTGATAGTAACATCCGGAACGATGGAGTTAGCATGCATGCGCTTACCGGGAGAGACAACTGCTAATGGACTAGGCAAAACTTGCGAAACTAATTCATGCCTAGATGTAAACGGTCTCAAGATGAAACAATGTGATGCACCAGTGTCAAAAAGAACTTTAGCTGGAATATCATTAACATGAACGTTACCCATGATGACATCTGATGAATCCTTTGCCTGAGCTGCATTCATCAAGTTGACCTTGGCGTGCTTGGGGTTATGCTTGACCACAGTTGTACTTGCCGATCTGATAGGAGGAGGAGGAGGAAGACGCCTCTGGTTGAAACACTTGTTGGCATAGTGACCCTTCTGTTGGCACTTGTTGCACGTGACCTCTGGAAGCGGACGGTGATACGGAGCACTCGATCTTGGAGTTTGAGACGAAGTCTTGTTCTGAAAGCCAGGGTTGGGTGGGTGGGAAGATCCACTGCCACCTTTGCTCTTCTCCTAATACGGCTGACGGAACGGAGGAGGAGGAAGCCAATACTTCTGCTGCTTGGCCACTTGAGTAGAGGAAGAAGGAGTAACATCTCTGACTCGCTTCTTGGAAGCATCACACCTCAACTGAGCAGCCTCTTGCTTCAATGCCATGTTGTAGAACTCATCGTATCTCAAGGGCTCGAAGAGAACAAGAGCTAGCTGAATTTCTTCTCTGAGACCACCCCTGAACTGGTATATCATGCTCTTCTCATCAGGGACGTCCTGCTTAGCAAAGCGGGCGAGCTTCTGAAACAACTTGTTGTAGTCATAGACAGACAAAGAGCCTTGCTTCAGGTTGCAGAATTCCTCATGCTTGCTTTCAACCATGCTCTGAGGAATATGATGAGCTCGGAAATCTCGACGGAAATCATCCCAAGTGATAACACGTCCACCTCTGGAGTCCTTGTACTGCTGGAACCATTCTGCAGCTTGATCTTTGAGTTGGAAGGAAGCGAACTTGACAAAGTCCTCAGGCCTGACGTTACTGCACTCGAAATGCTTGCAGAGATCCACAAGCCAATCGTCAACATCGGTTGCCTCAACACAATTGCTGAAAGTCTTTGGCCCTTTAGCAAGGAACTGGTTGAGTGTAGCAAAGTGATTCTGATTGTTGCCTTGATTCCCTTGGTTGCCTTGATTGCGCTCTTGAAGAATTTGCATGATCAAATGTGTGTTTGCATTGGTTGCGGCCATCACAGCTTGCCATGCCTCCGGAGGAGGTGGAGGTGGTGGCGGATCAGGATTCGGAGTCGTGCGCGTTGGAGGAGCCATCCTGAAGAGGTTGACATCCATTAGCACATTGATAGACAAATATTGAAGCTGAATCCAACGGAATGAAAATTGCAACATATAGTCTTCACATCCGAACACAATGAACGAATGCATTCCTCTTGAAATGGTCACGTATCCATAAATTGAGAAGCCACGTAGAATTAAGGTAGAGAAATAAATCAACAAGGTACGGATCAAGAACGAATAATCGGTAAGAAATCCCAATCTCAAACCAATATCCGTGGAAGAAGAACTAGAGCTACTAGAATTCCCACCTATGAAACTCCCGAACCTTTCCGGATATGCAATCAGGTGTTGGGGATACAGGGGAAGCATAATATCTCACCCAAAACTAGCAAATCCTACATCCAGCTGTATCCATCCTTCAACACATAACCAAGAAAAACTTCGGAAACCATCTACCTCAACCTTCGAAAAGCATATGTTATACAAGTTATGGCGATACTCCCGAACTCCCGCCCCAGTACTGGGTGGCGTCGAGGTTATCGCACCAACGAACTGCATAAAAGAGATTTTTGATGTCAGCGTACTAGACTCAGGTATTCCAGAACTGCAACGATAAAATTATGATGACAACACCTCAGAGCTCAACTCCCCGGGACACTTCCACTAAACCCCTGATAGGAGGCACCAAGACAATGTTCTCATCATAAAACCATCGGAACGATTCCAAGATACCCGCGTGATCCTAATTTTTTTTTGTGAAATTTGAGAAGAGAAGAGTCAAAACTCTACGTCAGGATGCCTTACCAGAGCGATGAGGAGACTGGGAAGTAAAAAGAATTCCTAAACTCTCCGATATATAATTCCTAATGACTCAAAACATTTTTCTAGACACAACTCGGCCGCTAAAAACGATCAAGCAATGGGGCTCCTAAGGTCGGGGAAAGCTCTGATACCAACTTGTAACACCCTCGATGCGACTATATCTCCCACGTGTCGAGGCACGACTTAGAGGCATAATCGCATTGAAGGCATCTGTCGCAAGTTAGGCAATCTTCACAACATCCCATGTAATATAAATCATAAAGGGGAGATAACATAGTTGGCTTACACTTGCCACGTCAATCAAGTACATAAATAACATTACATCAACCAAACACTCATGGCCCGACTACGGCGCCAGAATAAAAGGTAACCCAACATGCGACACGGTCCCAATCACCCCCAACTGGGCACCACTACTAATCATCAGGAAAGGAAACATAGTAACGTTGAGAGTCCTCGTCAAACTCCCACTTGAGCTCAAGCGCATCTCCTGGAGCGGAATCATCAGGCCCTGCATCTGGGGTAATAGTAATCTGTGAGCCACAGGGACTCAGCAATCTCGCACCCTCGCGATCAAGACTATTTAAGCTTATAGGTAAGACAAGGTAAAAATGAGTGGAGCTGCAGCAAGCGACTAGCAAGTATGGTGTAGGCGTTGAAGATGAAGTTCATCATACGAGAGAAAGTCGGAAGAGCGTTGACGAGGCCAAAAGACATGACAGTGTATTCATATGAACCATAGCTTGTCCTGAAAGCCGTCTTGGGAATATCTTGCTCACGGATTCGAATCTGATGATAACCCATACGGAGATCAAGCTTGGAGAATACTTGGGCACCTTTGAGTTTTTCGAACAGCTCATTGATGTTGGGAAGTGGGTATTTGTTCTTGATAGTCTTCTTGTTCAATGGACGGTAATCAACACAAAGTCGGTCCGTTCCATCCTTCTTCTTCACAAAAAGAACACCACAACCCCACGGAGAAGAACTAGGCCGGATGAGACCCATTTTCTCTTGAATATCGAGTTGCTTCTTCAGCTCCTTCAACTCTTCAGGTCTGAGCTTGTAAGGACGTTTGCACACAGGTTTCATGCCAGGCTCAAGATCAATAACGAATTCAACTGGCCGGTGCGGAGGCATTCCTGGAAGCTCTTCTAGAAAGACGTCTTGATATTCGCAAACGACTGGAATTTGCGAGATGGCATCGAGTTCACCTTTCTCATTGAGAGAAAATAGACGGATAGTATCATCACGAGCGGCAAAGACAAGTACATCCTCAGACGAATTAGTCAACTGAATCTGCCTGGCTGCACAATCAATCTGAGCCTTGTGCTTAGAAAGCCAATCCATTCCGAGAATAAGATCAATATCCGAGTCACCAAGAACCGTTGGAGAAGCCAGAAACTTGTAGTCACCCAAGGTGATAGTAACATCCGGAACGATGGAGTTAGCATGCATGCGCTTACCGGGAGAGACAACTGCTAATGGACTAGGCAAAACTTGCGAAACTAATTCATGCCTAGATGTAAACGGTCTCAAGATGAAACAATGTGATGCACCAGTGTCAAAAAGAACTTTAGCTGGAATATCATTAACATGAACGTTACCCATGATGACATCTGATGAATCCTTTGCCTGAGCTGCATTCATCAAGTTGACCTTGGCGTGCTTGGGGTTATGCTTGACCACAGTTGTACTTGCCGATCTGATAGGAGGAGGAGGAGGAAGACGCCTCTGGTTGAAACACTTGTTGGCATAGTGACCCTTCTGTTGGCACTTGTTGCACGTGACCTCTGGAAGCGGACGGTGATACGGAGCACTCGATCTTGGAGTTTGAGACGAAGTCTTGTTCTGAAAGCCAGGGTTGGGTGGGTGGGAAGATCCACTGCCACCTTTGCTCTTCTGCTAATACGGCTGACGGAACGGAGGAGGAGGAAGCCAATACTTCTGCTGCTTGGCCACTTGAGTAGAGGAAGAAGGAGTAACATCTCTGACTCGCTTATTGGAAGCATCACACCTCAACTGAGCAGCCTCTTGCTTCAGTGCCATGTTGTAGAACTCATCGTATCTCAAGGGCTCGAAGAGAACAAGAGCTAGCTGAATTTCTTCTCTAAGACCACCCCTGAACTGGTATATCATGCTCTTCTCATCAGGGACGTCCTGCTTAGCAAAGCGGGCGATCTTCTGAAACAACTTGTTGTAGTCATAGACAGACAAAGAGCCTTGCTTCAGGTTGCGGAATTCCTCACGCTTGCTTTCAACCACGCTCTGAGGAATATGATGAGCTCGGAAATCTCGACGGAAATCATCCCAAGTGATAACACGTCCACCTCTGGAGTCCTTGTACTGCTGGAACCATTCTGCAGCTTGATCTTTGAGTTGAAAGGAAGCACATGATGACATGATATGAGATGCACATGATGACATGATATGAGATGCATGACAACGACAACAACACACGGAGATAAAGACCCGAAGCCGAGAAAATAAATTAACTTAATGCCGAAAACGGCAAGAGTTGGAGTACAAATTGGGAAAGTTACATCCAGGGTGTTACAGACGACCTAGTCAAGAAGATCGGAGTATTCATGGGAGGAACAGCACCGGGAGATGAAGACGAAGATCCCACTTGCGCGGACAACTACATCATCATCGATGACACTGATTCCGATCCTAGTGATGATGACTTTGAAGACGAAGCTGGAGCAGGCATCAGGAGTCTTCCACCGATCAAAATTTCTAGATGACTACCATATATTACTAGTATTCCCCCATGTATTTAGTAGTAGTTGAGCACTTGTGCGATAGTTCTAGATCGTTTGTATGCCCTTGCTTGCTTGATTGAGTGAATTGAGTGTGTTTGTCTCATGTGCATATGGGTAGTGTTTTCTCATTAGACCTCTTTTCTATTCTAATCTCTTCCATCTAAACCCCTCAGATGCCTCCGAGACGTGACACCGGTTTTGCCTTCCCACCGGAGCTCACCCAGTTGATCCAACAGCAGAATGCGTTGATGCAATTGCTAGTTCAGAATCAGGAAAACAACAACAACAACAACAACAACAACAACAACAACAACAACAACAACAACAACAACAACAACCCGCCGCCCGTGGACAACCTAGCCCGTTTTCTAAGGTTACAGCCACCGGTGTTTTCAAGTAGCACCGAGCCCATAGTTGCGGACGATTGGCTACGCCGTATTGGAAGGGAGTTGACCAGCGCAAGGTTGCACAGATGCTGAGAGAGTGCGCTTTGCCGCACATCAATTGGATGGACCAGCAGCCTCATGGTGGGAGAATTACACGGCCACTTTTCCTATAGCCAATGTCACTTAGGACCAGTTTCAGCAAGCTTTCCGCACAGCCCATGTCTCCACTGGAGCTATGCAAATGAAGAAGCGGGAGTTCCGCAACTTACGCAAGGGGAACTGTACTGTGGCTCAGTATGTGGATGAGTTTAGCAAGTTATCTCGCTACGCCCCTGATGATGTGGCCACAGATGCAGCGAAGCAGGAGAAGTTTATGGAAGGGCTGAATGATGAGATGAGTATGCAGTTGATGGTAGCAACCTTCAACAACTACCATGAGTTGGTAGATAAGGCTCTTATGATTGAAGGGAAGCAGCAGCAGATTGAGAGCCGCAAGAGAAAGTATGGACAAGGGAAGTATAACTCAGGAGCTCAGCAGAAGCCTCGCCTAACCCCGAACTCGGGAGGACTTGTTCATAACCATGGAGGTCACAACCACACTGGAGGAGGATCGCATAACCACAATGGATCTAAGAATGGGAATGGGAACGGAACCAACAATAATCATAACCGCCCCAACCCAGCCACACCCGCCAAAAGGGACTTAAGTCATGTTACTTGTTTCAAGTGTGGGAAGACTGGACACTACGCCACGGAGTGCCCTGAAGGAAAGAATGGAAATGGAAATGGGAGCGCTGGGAAGAAGCCAAATCCATTCAACAAAGGACAAGTGAACCACGTTAACGTGGAGGAGGTTGAAGAGCAGCCGGACGCGGTAATAGGTAAGTTTTTGGTTAAGTCATTTACCGCTCTTGTTCTTTTCGATACTGGTGCATCGCATTCATACATATCAAGGGGATTCGTGGATAAGTTTAAACTACCAACCCAAACCCTTAGGACCCCTCTTTTAGTGAGTTCACCCGGAGCAGAGTATATGGCCAGCCGATGGTGTGACCAGATACCCTTAACCATTGGTACACATGTTTTTCCGTCCGACCTAATTATCTTGGAGTCACAAGGACTGGATGTGATATTGGGTATGGACTGGATGTCAAAGTTTGGAGGAAGCATTGACTGTGCTAGTAAGTCGATTTATCTCACCACCCCGGAAGGAAAAAGGATTAAGTATGTATCTAGGCATGTGCCTAGGAGGAGTCAAGTGAATGCCCTTACGGGAGTTGTTCAGGAGGAAGTGCTTGTAGTGCAGGATTACCCAGATGTTCTTCCAGAGGAGTTACCAAGCATGCCACCGGGTAGAGAAATTGAGTTTTTGATAGAGCTGTTGCCAGGTACAGGACCAATATCCAAGAGACCCTATCAGATGCCCGCAAATGATCTGGAAGAAATTAAGAAACAGATCAAGGAGTTATTGGAGAAAGGATACATCCGAAGAAGTTCATCACCTTGGGGAGCCCCAGTACTTTTGGTTGAGAAGAAGGATAAATCCCTGAGGATGGTTGTTGATTATTGAGCATTAAATGAAGTGACGATTAAGAACAAGTACCCACTACCGATGATCAATGATCTGTTTGATCAGTTGCAAGGAGCTAAAGTGTTTTCGAAGATCGATTTACGTTCGGGGTATCATCAGTTGAAGATACGAGAGAAGGATATACCGAAGACAGCATTCACAACACGATATGGATTATACGAGTACACGGTCATGTCATTTGGACTGACTAACGCCCCTGCCTATTTCATGAGCATGATGAACAAGGTGTTCATGGAGTATTTGGACAAGTTTGTTGTGGTGTTTATTGACGATAGTATGGTATACTCGAAGAACGAGGAGGAGCACAGGGAGCATTTGTGCTTAGTTCTCGAGAAACTCAGGGAACACCAGTTGTATGCTAAGTTTAGCAAATGCGAATTTTGGTTGAAGGAAGTCGGGTTCCTTGGACATGTTATATCGGGAGAAGGTATAGCAGTAGACCCCAGCAAAATTCAGTCAGTCACTGAATGGTTGGCACCCACTTCAGTTAGCGAGATCCGCAGTTTTCTTGGACTCGCAGGATACTACCGGAGATTCATCGAGAATTTTTCCAAGATTGCAAAGCCAATGACTAAACTGTTGAAGAAGGATACTAAGTTTAAACGGACAGAAGATTGCGAGGCAAGTTTCCAAGAGTTGAAGAAACGTTTGACTACAGCACCAGTGCTAACACTACCAGATATACATAAGGAGTTCCAAGTGTACTGCGATGCCCCACGCTTAGGACTTGGATGTGTTCTTATGCAGGATGGGAGAGTTGTTCCGTATGCCTCACGACAACTAAAACCTCATGAGTTGAACTATGCCACGCATGATTTGGAGTTAGCAGCTATAGTGCATGCATTGAAGACCTGGAGACATTACCTTATTGGAAACCGTTGTGATGTGTACACGGACCATAAGAGTTTGAAGTACATTTTCACCCAGAAGGAACTGAACCTTAGACAGAGGAGATGGTTGGAGCTTATAAAGGATTATGACATGAAGCTACACTATCATCCAGGAAAGGCCAATGTCGTAGCAGACGCATTGAGCCGGAAGAGTTATGCTAATATCCTTGAAAGTAAGGGATTGTCGAAGGAGTTAGCAGAGAATATCATGGAACTTCGATTGGAGATTGTTCCTAGAGGATCCGTTGCAACAATGGAGGTCCAGTCAACATTGTTGGACAAGATTCAGGAAGCTCAGAAGGAGGACAAGGAGATTGCCGAGATAAGGGAGAAGATGAGCAAAGGAAAGGCCAAAGGTTTTCGTGAAGATGAGCACGATACCCTATGGTTTGAGGACCGAATCTATGTGCCCAATAACCAGGAGATCAGGAAGTTAATACTTCAAGAGGCCCATCACTCACCATACTCGATACATCCCGGAAACACCAAGATGTATTTGGATTTGAAGGAACGTTTCTGGTGGACCGGTATGAAGAAGGATATTGCCGAGTATGTAGCTGTATGTGATGTATGTCAGCGCGTGAAGGCAGAGCATCAGAAGCCAGCAGGACTATTACAGCCTATGCCGATACCCGAATGGAAGTGGGATAAACTGGGCATGGACTTTATCACCGGATTGCCCAGGACTAAAGCAGGATATGATTCCATATGGGTAGTAGTTGATCGCTTGACCAAAGTAGCTCACTTCATCCCAGTGAAAACCACCTATACAAGTGCAAAGTTGGCCAAGATATATATGTCTAGGATCGTATGTCTGCATGGAGTTCCGAGGACTATCGTATCAGATCGAGGAACACAGTTTACCTCAAAGTTTTGGCACCAGTTGCACCAGACTTTGGGAACGAGATTGGAGTTTAGTACAACATTTCACCCGCAGATCGATGGACAAACAGAGAGAGTCAACCAAATTTTGGAGGACATGTTGAGAGCCTGTGCGCTAGATTATGGATCTAGTTGGGATGAAAAGTTGCCATACACAGAGTTTTCATACAACAATAGCTATCAAGCCAGTTTGAAGATGGCACCGTTCGAAGCCCTGTATGGACAAAGGTGCAGAACACCGTTGATGTGGGACGAGGTAGGAGACCGATAGTTGTTTGGACCAGACTTGATCAAGGAGTCCGAGGAGAAGGTTAAATTGATTCGTGATAGACTGAAGATTGCTCAGTCTAGGCAGAAGAGTTATGCAGACTCAAAACGCAAGGAGGTAACCTATGAAATTGGAGATCGAGCATATCTGCGAGTATCACCCTTGCGAGGAGTGAAATGTTTTGGAGTTAAGAGAAAGTTAGCCCCGAGATTTGTAGGACCGTATCGTATTTTGGAACGGATGGGAGAAGTTGCCTACAAGTTGGAGTTACCCGAGGGATTGCCAGGAGTTCATGACGTGTTTCACGTTTCACAGCTGTAGAAGTGTCATGCTGAGATGGCAGATATACCGCTAAGAGATACAGTACCCCATGAGGCGATTCAGTTGGACAATGATTTGACCTATGAGGAGAAACCAGTTAAGATTCTTGAGTTTGCCAGCAGAGTCACCCGCAGTAAGGTTATCAAGTTTTACAAAGTTCAGTGGAGCCACCATACCGAGGATGAAGCCACCTGGGAACGAGAGGATGATCTCCGCAAAGACCACACGCACCTATTTTCTAGCCAGCCCGAATCTCGAGGGCAAGATTCATCTTAAGGGGGGTAGGTTTGTAACATCCCAAATTTTCTATTTGGAATGTTATACATTAGATCATCATTACATATCATGTTTTATTGCTTTTCCGTTTTGTAATCCTCGCAAATCCTAAGCAACTCAAGGACCTTCGGAGAGAGTTGGGGATTTCCTGGTTTTCATATTTGATTCTTTTATCAAATAATGAAACGAGGATTTGATTTTAATTATTTCTCTCCGAAAAATATTTCACATTAAAAAATTAAAGAGAGGAGATAATATGACTTCTCCAAAAATAAATGAAATATTGGAGGAAAAATATTAAAATCATTAAATTGTTTTTTTGTTTTGTTGTTTTTATTCGGATTTATTTGCATTATAAAAATTGCATCTTTACAAAAATGCATTTTAGGGCCAAGAAAATGTTCATCTTGTTCTAAATATTTTATTTAGACGCAGAAATTTTGTTTTGGCATTTTTAGATTTTTATTTATTTTTCTAGGATTTTTTTCTATCGGCGGAATTATTTAAAAAAAAGAGTTCCCGCGCCCGACTGGGCCTAAGGCCCAGCCGAGCCAGGCCGGCCCAGCCTCCGCCGCCGCCGCCACCACCACTCGGACCGGAGTCCGAGTTGGACTCCGCGCCGCCCCGCCTTGGCCCCTACTCCAAGCCGCCGCCGCCCTTGCCCTTATATACCGCCGCCCCGCCACCCCAACACCCTAAACCACACCTGAATGACTTAATATCTGCAACAAAGACTTAATATCTGCAACAAAGTATTTAGTAGCAAAGTAATATGATAGTAGTGGTAACAGTGGCAAAGGTAACAGTAGCGGTTTCGTAGTGATTGTAATAGTGGCAATGGAAAAGTAACTAAGCAAAGATCAATATGTGAAAAGCTCGTAGGCAATGGATCAGTGATGGATAATTATGTCGGGTGCGATGCCTCATGCAACAGTTATAACATAGGGTGACACAGAACTAGCTCCAATTCATCAATGTAATGTAGGCATGTATTCTGAATATAGTCATACGTGCTTATGGAAAAGAACTTGCATGACATCTTTTGTCCTACCCTCCCGAGGCAGCGGGGTCCTATTGGAAACTAAGGATATTAAGGCCTCCTTTTAATAGAGTACCGGACCAAAGCATTAACACTTAGTGAATACATGAACTCCTCAAACTACGGTCATCACCGGTAAGTATCCCGATTATTTCCACTTCGGGGTTAACGGATCATATCACATAATAGGTGACTATAGACTTGCAAGATAGGATCAAGAACTCACATATATTCATGAAAACATAATAGGTTCAGATCTGAAATCATGGCACTCGGGCCCTAGTGACAAGCATTAAGCATAGCAAAGTCATAGCAACATCAATCTCAGAACATAATGGATACTAGGGATCAAACCCTAACAAAACTAACTCGATTACATGATAAATCTCATCCAACCCATCACCATCCAGCAAGCCTACGATGGAATTACTCACGCACGGCGGTGAGCATCATGAAATTGGTGATGTACGAAGCTTGATGATGACGATGGCGACAGATTCCCCTCTCCGGAGCCCCAAACGGACTCCAGATCAGCCCTCCCGAAAGAGATTAGGGCTTGGCGGTGGCTCCGTATTGTAAAACACGATGAATCCTTCTCTCTAATTTTTTTCTCCTCGAACGTGAATATATAGAGTTGGAGTTGAGGTCGGTGGAGCACCAAGGGGCACATGAGGCAGGGGGGCGCGTCCGGGGGGGTAGGCGCGCCCCCACCCTCGTGGATAGGGTGTAACACCCATGATGCGGCTATATTTCCCACGTGTCGGAGCACGACTTAGAGGCATAACCGCATAGTAGGCAGGTGGCAAGAGGGGTAATCTTTACACATCCCTTGTACTGAATAAGAAAGGGATAAAGAGTTGGCTTACAATCGCCACTTCACACAATACTTAAATATAGCATTACATCATCCAGATACAATCAAGGTCCGACTACGGAACCAAATAAAGAAAGACAACCCCTAATGCATAGATCCCTGATCGCCCCGACTGGGCTCCACTACTGATCAACTGGAAACGAAACAACACAACGAACACGATCTTCATCGAGCTCCTCCTTGAGCTCGGTTGCGTCACCTGCGCGGTTATCATCTGCACCTGCAACTGTTTGAAGTAATCTGTGAGTCACGGGGACTCAGCAATCTCACACCCGCGAGATCAAGACTATTTAAGCTTATGGGTAGGAAAGGGTAGTGAGGTGGAGCTACAGCAAGCACTAGCATATATGGTGGCTAACATACGCAAATAAGAGCGAGAAGAGAAGCAATGCACGGTTGTGAGCTAGAAGTGATCATGTAGCGACCCGACCTCAGATGGTCAAGTCTCTGTGCTTCAGTGTCATCCCTGGATCGGTAATGCTGACACACACAGTACTCGAGGATTTATAACAGAGTGGCAATCACACACTTATTACATCGAAAAGTCTAAGAGAGAACTTATTACAATAATATGTCTTAAGGCCATCTAATGCGATAACAGCGGAAGGCTTGGAAGATAAAGTGAGTCCATCAACTCCAACGGCATAGCTGAGCTGCACGGCAACGACCTAACGAACCTTACTCCTCGTCTGAAAAGTCTGCAACATAATACGTTGCAGCCCGAAAACGGGCCAGCACATGGAATATGCTGGCAATATAACACAATAGAGCAGAAACAGAATAATGCTATCACTACATGCATATATGGCTGGTGGAAAGTTGTATGGTTATAGTTTTTGCGAAAAGCCAATTTTCCCTACAACAAAGGAATAGATTTTAATTTAACTATCATGGTGGTTGAAACATCATTGAGAAGGTACCCCCAACTCAATCCCAATTAAAGTGATTAACAACCCAACAGTATTAATTAAACATGGTGAGATACATGTGATAACCCAAGTCCTAGATACTCAAGAATTGTCCATAACCGGGGACACAGCTAACCATGATTAGATTGTACACTCTTCAGAGGTTTGCACACTTTTCTCCACAAGACTCGATCGCCTCCGTTGGATTTCTCGCACTACATGGTGTTTGAGAAACGGATGACCGAGACACAGTCTTCCAGAAACGTTAACTCTCTACTCCGGGTAGACCATACCAAACCTACCAAACCCACTACCTGCTGATCTACCTCTTCAAGAGCTTCACGTAACTTACTCAACTATGCTAGAGCCCATAATAGCTTGTGGCTGCACACGGAAGTTTCTAGCATGAATCATCTCAGTTCCCTTTGAGCCTGGGTGGCGGTCCACAGGAAGATCACACGGGTACCCCGGGATTTCCAAAAAAATACAGACAACACTGGGTTCCCCAGGTGCCTCAATCCACCCAGTTGTTTGATTAAGTTGCCACCTTAAGTTGAACCATTAATTAACAATCTCACATCTGTCATGAATTTCACTCAAACCCAAACCACGTCTACGAGCATAGCATAGCAATATAAGCAATATGTAGAAGTAACTCCCAAGGGTTTGAATATGACAGGGCAATAGGTTCTACCTCAGCATCTACTTCCCAACCCACAAGTTATCGACATCCTAATCATGCAATGTTTGAGGATTGGAACTAATGCGTAAAAACTGGATAATAATGGGATATGATCAAAGTGTTACTTGCCTTGCTGATGATCCGCGAATCCTAGAGACTCGTAGTAACACGCTTCGCACTCCGGGAATTCTATCGCAAGCAAACAATAACATACATAAGTAACAAGCAACGATGCACAAGCAAAACTCAAATAAGAGAGGTTGACCAGAAAGTTCAACTTAAGAACTCCAGTACACAAAAAGAATCAAAACAAACAAAGCAACGAAAGTCAAACGGCGAAAGAAAACCACTTCGTTTACTAATCTGAACTTAGGTCAAATTTTACAGTAGCAAAAACTTGGTTGGGTTGATTAACCAGAAAGAGGGTTTCAAGACGAAACTCCAGGCGCTTGAATCGCCTCATTCCGATAAACGAGCGAAAAGATAAACAGAAATTATGATCGGATCAGAAATCGCGATCGGAAAAATCGCGGAATAAATCTGAGAAAAAGAAAAATGACGAACAGGTTAGCGAACGAATGTTCATTATCTGGATCTAAACGAAGAACGCGTTCGTTAAAATGAACAAACAAGCGAACGCTCGCTAAATAAATAAACTAGAGAAAAACCGATCTATTTAAAAAAACGAAAACTAAGATTTTGAAAAAATAAAACCGGACGGTTTTTAAGAAAAACCGGCGGTTGGATCCGGCGGCTACCTCCGACGAGGGCTTGGGCGGCGGGGCGGTGGGGTGCTGGGGCGGCGTGGGCGGCG
>NC_041390.1:444180984-444188915 GCF_002162155.2 Triticum dicoccoides | reverse complement strand
GGGAGGCGCGGCGCGGCTCGGGGCGGGGTGCGGGAGGCGGCGATGGTGGCGGTGGGGGGCTCGGGCGGCGCGTATATAAAGGGGGCGGGGTGGGGTGGCTTGGAGGAGGGGGCAAGGCGGCAGCGACGGAGTCCGGCTCGGACTCTTCGTCCGAGTCGGCGGCGGCGGCGGCGGCTGGGCCCTAGGCCCAGTCGGGCGCGGGATTTTTTTTTATATATAATACCGCCGAGAGAAGAAAAATCCTAGAAAAATAAATAAAAATATAAAAATGCCAAAATGAATTTTCGCCGTCTAAATAAAATATGTAGGATGAGTTGAACATTTACTTGGCCCTAAAATGCAATTTTGAAAACGTGCAATTTTTCTAATGCAAATAAAATGGGAATAAAACCAAATAAAATCCAATAAATGATTTTAATATTTTTCCTCCAATATTTCAATTATTTTGGAGAAGTCATATTATCTCCACTCATTTGATTTAATATGAAATATTTTTCGGAGAGAAAAATTATTACAAGCAAAATCCTCGTTTCATTATTTGATAAAAATCAAATATGAAAACCGGAAAATCCCCAACTCTCTCAGTGGGTCCTTGAGTTGCTTAGGATTTCAAGGATTGCGGAACAGAAATGCAATAAATCATGATATGCATGGATGATCTATGTATAACATTCCAAATTGAAATTTGGGATGTTACAGATCAAGAAGTGATCCTGAAACTACTTACGTTCAAGCATAACACAAGAACCATGTTCACTTCCCGGAGTCCGCCGGAAAGAGACCATCACGGCTACACACACGGTTGATGCCTTTTAATTAAGTTAAGTCACAAGTTTTCTACAACCGGATATTAACGAATTCCCATCTGCCCATAACCGCGGGCACGGCTTTCGAAAGTTCAAAACCCTGCAGGGGTGTCCCAACTTAGCCCATCACAAGCTCTCACAGTCAACGAAGGATATTACTTCTCCCAGGAAGACCCGATCAGACTCGGAATCCCGGTTACAAGACATTTCGACAATGGTAAACAAGACCAGCAAAGCCGCCCGAATGTGCCGACAAATCCCGATAGGAGCTGCACATATCTTGTTCTCAAGGCACACCGGATGAGCAAGACGTCGGGTTGGCATAGACCCTGGTTGCACAGGGGGCACCGGGCATCGCTCAGGTCGGACCAACACTTAGAGAAGCACTGGCCCGGGGGGGTTAAAAATAAAGATGACCCCCGGGCTCGCCAAAACCCAAGGGAAGGTGATAGGTTGTTAGTGCAAATGTAAAACCAAGGTTGGGCCTTGCTGGAGGAGTTCTATTCAAGGTGAACTGTCAAGGGTTCCTATTATAACCCAACCGCGTAAGGAATGCAAAATCATGGAACATAACACCGGTATGACAGAAACTAGGGCGGCAAGAGTGGAACAAAACACCAGGCATAAGGCCGAGCCTTCCAACCTTTACCAGGTATATAGGTGCATTAAAGTAAACAATATATGTAATAATGATATCCTAACAAAATCCATGTTCCAACATGGAACAAACTCCAACTTCACCTGCAACTAGCAACGCTATAAGAGGGGCTGAGCAAAGCGGTAACATAGCCAAACAACGGTTTGCTAGGTAAGGTGGGTTAGAGGCTTGACATGGCAATATGGGAGGCATGTTATAGCAAGTGATAGGTATCACAGCATAGAAATAGAGCGAGCAACTAGCAAGCAAAGATAGAAGTGATTTCAAGGGTATGGTCATCTTGCCTGAGATCCCGCAAGGAAGAAGAACGAGTCCATGAAGAAGATAAACGGACGTAGTCGAACGAATCCTCACAACTCCGGAACGAAACCAAAGCTATCGAGAGAAGCAACCCGGAAAGAAGCAAGCAACATAATAAACAACCATCACATAAACATGGCATGATGCACATCAAGTATGATGCATGTCCGGTTTAATGCGGCATGGCATGGCAAAGTGCACAACCAACACTACAAGTTAAGTGGAGCTCAATATGCAACGAGTTGCATATCGACGGAACACCACATCAATTATTTAGTTCTCTCCCGTTTAGGTACCCAACAATATTAAAGATTGTTAAACATGGCAAGAGATGAAGCAAAAGTAAACTACACAAACCAAGCAAATTAAATGGGGCCGGAAACATCAAACAACAATTCCGGTAAATCCCAATGTGCATTAGCAATTTAATGCAACAACAATTTAAAACATTTTAGAAGTTATTAACATGATGCGGATGACATGTTCAAGTTTATGCATTTTTTATGAAAATGTTGACAAGCATAATATGAAGAATTTGTCATCGTGGCGGAAACGAAAAGGGGTGCCACGACAACGAATCCGAAAATGATGCGACGGCAACATGTCGGTTCCGGTAGCTCATGGAGATACCGGTGCAAAGGAGAAGTGTGCAGATGCGTGCAAAATAGGGTGGGGCGCTCCCGGATACCGGGTGTCCCATGAGTCGATGGCATGGAAGCGAGAGACACTACGAACACGATGCAGACAAAGGGGTGCATCTCATACAACACATGCAATCGTTTTCGGACGGTCGTCTCGGGGTTATACCTCCAAAGCGTGCAAACAGGACGGTTCTCGTTTGGTGCAAAGTAGAGGAAGTAGATGTTCACGGGTCGTTGTGGGACGTAGTCGTTCTCGTGGCGACGGTAGTCGTTCATGTTCTTAGTCTCACAAGTTTCTGTAGATGTTCGGGGGCACGGCGAGAAACTTGACATCCACGGAGTCTTCAAGGGTCGACGGTAGTGGTACTTGGCGAAAATGCTTGTCGACGGTAGTTGTTCTCGTATCGTCGTGGTACTTGGAAATTTCGGAAACGGCGGAAGACGAACTTGACAGTCCTCGTTGATCTAGTACTTGGCGTTATTCCCTATTTGGTGGTCATTTTAGGCATCGGGCGTCGAGGTACTTGGCGGATCCGTGGTGCTCGTGGTCTTGGTCACGCCGAAAGGCACTTGGCGAAACCATTCAGGGAGGAAGCATCGGAGTGCTGCTAGCAATTGGTGGAACTCCACGGTCACACCACATGGGTGTACAGAGGCAAAGCTTGTGGCGATGCGCCTATGCGGTTGCCAAAGGGAACGATGCCGGGTCGAGGCAGAAGACAGGCGACGCGGCTGTGGGAACCGGGAGGCATGGCTCCAACGGGCAGGGTCGGAGACGATGCAACTGTCAAGGAGGAGTTTGGCGGAGCAGCACCAAGGCAGCAGTGAAGCTCTAACCTCAGGTCCATGGCGGCAGATACAGGCGATGGTGGTTCGAGGGGAGGCGGGCGAGCGGGAGGCTCGCAGGGCCTTGGGTGCTTGAGGAGAGGCCGAGGGCGGCTGGAACCGACCAGAGGCGACGCCCTACGGCGCGGGGACGAGGTGGCGTTGGGGGCGCTGCTGCAGACATGGATGGATAGGAGATGGGAAGATCTGGCCGGCTGGCGCTCCAGCGGGAGAGGCGGTGGCACGAGGCAGGAGGCGGCTTGGTCTGTGGCTACTCGGATGCTCGGCGTGGGCGGAGCCGGCGTGAGGAAGAGGAGCCTGGCATGGCTCCCGCTTGAGGTGGCATTCCTAGAGGAGCTCGGCGGCGGTGGTTGCAGGCCGGCGCGGCAGAGGAATGGGAGGCCCGTGTGAAGGGAGAGCGACGGGGAGGCATGGGCGAGGAGATCCATGGATCGGGACGAGGTGCAGCGCTGCTCTCTCCCTGCCTCTCTCTGATGGCGCACGCACAGGAGAAAGGGATCGATGGGGGAGATGGGGATCGGGCAAGCGGCCCCGCTGAATGGGCATCAAGGGAGAGAGCGAGTGGAGGGGTCGGGGCTAGGTTAGGTGCGGTTGGGCCTTGGCCTCGGCTGCTGGGCTGAACAGGAGCCCCGGGTGGGCTACGGGGATGGATGCCTAGCTGGGTTTCCCCCTTCGTTTTCTATTTCTCACAAGAAGAAAGAAAGAAAAAAAACACAGGAGATAAAAGAAATGACTAGAGGAGTAGCAAAGGACTTTGGTAGGGAGAAAAATATTTCCGGACTCACAAAAATGTGAAGGATGATAATAAAATGGTTCGAGCATTCTTCGCGGAATAAAGATTCGCACAAGGTTGAATTTCAAAACCCATTCCAACGAACTACAAATGGGTTGAAATTATAGGAGATGACCCTACACACTAGATGTGATTTATGGGCAGATCTGGAACATTTATGGATAAGTAAAATTGCAACTCAATTTTACTAAAAAGGCTCCAAAGGAAGAAAAGAAGTGGAGTTGGATAAAAAGGAAATTGAAGAACGGTGCAAATGTGTTATGGGTGAATCCAAGCCAATGGAATGGTTTAATATAGCTCCCTAAATATTAGGAGGATATGTTATAAAGAGAATCACCATGTGAATTCCCTCGGCTTAAATGGACCGAAGATCCATACGATTTATTTAGTTGAGTTGCAAAAGAATTAATGATATGATACATGATGACAAGATGCAATGCAAAATATGCAATGAAGAATGCAACGAACCAAACAAATCACATGACGAAACCCGGAATTCATGGAAGGCACCTGAAGCTCCGGTCTTGGGGCGTCACAACACTCCACCACTACGATTGGATCTTGTCCCGAGATATAGGATGGCACCGGAGGGAAAAGAAAGAGGAAGAGAAGAGGTAAAACTAAGTTGCTTCTTTAACAATTGAGTGAAACCAAAGAACCTTGCGAGGTTGAACAAATAGAAAGAAAGAATACCATGAAGATGAACAAAGTTGAAAACACTCCGTTAGAAAAGAGGAACAAGGGACCTTACTAGAGCCTTGTAGGTTGAAAGACATAAGAAAAAGGTTGCAATGGACAAGAAGTACAAGCAAGCACTTCGGTTGAAATGCGATGTACAAGGAACGATAAGGATCAAATATGACAACACTTCAGTTGGAAATGGAAGGCAATAATAAGGACTTGGCAAAATGAAAGCACTTGGATGAGACTCCGGTTAGAAGAGGAATGATAGCCACAACACTCCGGTTAAAACAAGATAGAGACGGAATAAGAATGATATAATTTGGACAGCACTTCGATTATAAATGTAAGGAATTAGAATCATGAACTTGACAAGATGAGAAGATACTTGATGAAATCAACAACACACTAACTCCAGAACTATTGAAAGAATGGCACAAGGGGTAAGAAAGATTTCAGACAACACTCCGGTTGAAAAGGAATGCAAAACTTGATAAGACGAGCGAACTTGAATAGAGGGCACGACACTCTGGTTGAATGGATAAGCACGAAAAGAACACGATCCTCGCAATTCGAGATCATGATTGAAAAGAGCAACATCACTATGCCTCCGGGAGAAATGAAAGAATGGAATGGAATGAATGGAGGGAAACAAGATCTTGAGAGAGCACGCTTACAACAAATGCTAGAACGGAGTTGTTGGATTATCAACAACGAAAGCATAAGTTTGATGTGGGCTAATGGAAGACATCTCAAAATTATGAGGTGACCACCTGCCACTCACGGTAAAAAGATTTGATTGAGAGCTAGAAAAGATAGAAAGCTTCTCCCACCGAGGTGATAAGAAAAACTTGGATCATAGGTAATCATCACAAAGAGCAACATTCCCAATGGAAGGCTTTAGGTGAAATCTATACCAAGATACCCTCCAACGAAGAAATTGATGGTTTGCAAAGGATGTCATGAACGAATTGAAAATGATGGGTTTAAAATATGTCATTTCGGCCAACTTGTGAATCATGAAACATGAAGGGGGCCGTTAAAATGACATAACACCACCTCAAAAGATAAGATAGAAAGAATTTCACTTCGGAATGCAATATGAAGAAGCTTGAACTCCTGAAAACAAGACATGTGTTTAACACCATGTTTATTTTTGAGTATAGCTTGGTGGAACTTAACTTCGCAAGAAATCCTGAAGATCAATTGAGGAATGAAAAGAATCCTTGACAAACCACCATGTAACCTCCATGAAGAAAAACTCCGGATAGGAAATGATAACATAAAAGAATTGAAAGGTTTTAAGCGAACAAGATTGAAGTCTTGCAATAGTCAGATGGAGCTTCGCGATGATAAAAATGAGAAAACTTGGAACTCCGGAAAAGAAAGATGAGCAGTTGAAACCAAGAATTTGATGAGCCCCCGGAATAAGGAATTGAATCACTTGGATGAAACAAGTATAAGAATTACATTATGTTTATCCTTCATCAATTAAATTGATGACAAGCAATGGATTGCATACAACTTATTCTCGTAGAAAGGATTAAGATAGATATAGCGCAAACTTGAGAAGGTCTTCAACGATCCACCGATAGGATTTGAAAGAACGAAGGAATTGATATGATAACGTAAGAAGAGGAATCTTGAACAAACCACCGTAAGAATTAAAAATGAAAGTAATAGAGGCACAAATCACCCGGAAGAATTTGGAAAATGAATGAAGATACTTGAAGGAATTTAGATACATGAGAACGAATAGATCATGAGCTGATTAGAGAATATTTGAATGATGCACCGGTAAGATTTGGAGAATGAGAGCTGAAAGCTGAGAATGAACAAACCTGAAATGATGACCTTTGGAGAATCTAACTGAAAAGACTCCTGAATTGCTCCAGATGGGTAAAAAGAATTCTCACAATCGAAAATAATTATGAGAGGATGGCATAAGGCTAGCACCATGAATCTTTAAGAGAATGGAGCAAGATTAAAGAGAAACTCTTCTTCGGTCTTCAAATGTTGAGAATGATGACGAGAACTACCACTGAGAATTTTTGAGGCACTCCGGAATAAAGAAGAATATAAAGGTTGAATCAACAATCAAATGGATTTGAAAGATCTTGGAGAAAGACATTTGACTGGTGACAATTCATTCTTACGTCAAACTTTGAAATGAATTTTAGAATAGCTCCGAGAAAATTAGAAGAGTCAGGTAAGATCCAGGGAAAAGACCTGTGGGTTAGGGCCCACTCAAGAGAAATAATATTCAAATGGTTTTGAAGAGAGATTGCACTGGTTGATTTAAATGGCTAGAATGAGATAACAACCTCAAAATAACTTGAACGTATTACAAATGGAAATGTAAATCTTCTGAGATATCTTCAGCACTCCGGAACAATTGACTAGCGAGAAGTGAATGATTAAGAGGTGCCCGGCATGGGAAAGCATTTGGAACGAGGAAAAAGGATATGATCAACAAAGCTTGAATTGAATTGTAACATCCCAAATTTTCAATTTGGAATGTTATACATTAGATCATCATTGCATATCATGTTTTATTGCTTTTCCGTTTCGTAATCCTCGAAAATCCTAAGCAACTCAAGGACCTTTGGAGAGAGTTGGGGATTTCCCGGTTTTCATATTTGATTCTTTTATCAAATAATGAAACGAGGATTTGATTTTAATTATTTCTCTCCGAAAAATATTTCACATTAAAAAAATTAAAGAAAGTAGATAATATGACTTCTCCAAAATAAATGAAATATTGGAGGAAAAATATTAAAATCATTAAATTGTTTTTTGTTTTTTTGTTTTTATTCGGATTTATTTGCATTAGAAAAATTGCATGTTTTCAAAACTGCATTTTAGGGCCAAGAAAATGTTCATCTTGTTCTAAATATTTTATTTAGACGGAGAAAATTTGCTTTGGCATTTTTAGATTTTTATTTATTTTTCTAGGATTTTTTTCTGTCGGCGGAATTATTATTATTTCAACAAAAATAGTTCCCGCGCCCGACTGGGCCTAAGGCCCAGCCGAGCCAGGCCGGCCCAGCCGCCGACGCCGCCTCCTGCGCACGCGCACCGCCGCCGCCGCTGCCACTCGGACCGGAGCTTGAGTTGGACCCCGCGCCGCCCCGCCTTGGCCCCTACTCCAAGCCGCCGCCACCCCCGCCCTTATAAACCGCCACCCCAACACCCCACCGCCACCG
>NC_041390.1:444020404-444180559 GCF_002162155.2 Triticum dicoccoides | reverse complement strand
ACCGCCGCAGCCGCAGCCGAGCACCGCCGCCGCCCCCGCGAGCCGCCGCCCCGTCGCCCGCACCTCGCCTCGCTGGACCTCTCACCGGAGGTAGCCGCCGGACTCCGCCGCTGGTTTTTTTATAAAAACCGTCCGGTTTTTTAGAAACCCTAGATCCGTTTTTGGTTTCGCCAGGTTTTTCCGGTTCTTCTAGTTAACGGACGTTCGTCCGAACGTTGTTTTAACGAACGGTTCTTCGCCCGTTAGATACAGCTAATGAACGCTCGTACGTTAGTTTGTTCGTTAGTTTTCTTTGATCGGATTTATTCCGCGATTTTCTCTGATCGCGATTTCTGATCCGATCTTAGTTTCTGTTTTTCTTTTCGCTTGTTAGTATGAATCAAGCGATTCAAGCGCCTGGAGTTTCATCTCGAAACCCTCTTTCCGTTTAACCAACTCAAACAAGATTTTTCTACTCTAAATTTTGACCTAGTTTCAGATTAGTAAACGAAACTTCTTTCTTTCGCTGTTTGAGTTTCGTTGCTCCGATTGATTTGATTCTTTTTGCGTATCGGAGTTCTTAATTTGAACTTTCTGGTCAACCTCTTTTATTTGAGTTTTGCTTGTGCATCGTTGCTTGTTACTTATGTATGCTATTGTTTGCTTGCGATAGAATTCCTGGAGTGCGAAGCGTGTTACTACGAGTCTCTAGGATTCGCGGATCATCAGCAAAGCAAGTAACACTTTGATCATACCCCTTTATCACCCAGTTTTTATGCATTAGTTCCAATCCTCAAACATTGCATGATTAGGATGTCATTAACTTGTGGGTTGGGAAGTAGTTGATGAGGTAGAACCTATTGCCCTGCTATATTCAAACCCTTGGGAGTTACTTCTACGCTTGCTTATAATACTATGCTATGCTATGCTCATAGACGTGGTTTGGGTTTGAGTGAAATCCATGATAGATGTGAGCTTGTTAATTAATGGTTGAACTTAAGATGGCAACTTAAATTAACATCTGGATGGATTGAGGCACCTGGAGTACCCAGTGTTGCATGTATTTTTTTGGAAATCCCGGAGTACCCGTGTGATCTTCCTATGGACCGCCACCCAGGCTCAAAGGGAACTAAGATGATTCAGGCTAAAAACTTCCGTGTGCAGCCACAAGATATTATGGGCTCTAGCATAGTTGGGTAAGTTACATGAAGCTCTTGAAGAGGAAGATCAGCAGGTAGTGGGATGTAGGTTTGGTATGGTTTGTCCGGAGTAGAGAGTTAATGTTTCTGAAAGACTGTGTCTCGGTCATCCGTTTCTCAAACACCCTGTAGTGCGAGAAAACCAACGGAGGCGATCGAGTCTTGTGGGGAAAAGTGCGCAAACCTCTGAAGAGTGTACAATCTAATCATGGTTGGTCGTGTCCCCGGTTATGGACAATTCTTGAGTATCTAGTACTTGGGTTATCACATGTATCTCATCACTCTTAATTAATATTGTTGGGTTGTTAATCACTTTAATTGGGATTGAGTTGGAGGAACCTTCTCAATGATGTTTCAACTACCATGATAGTTAAATTAAAATCTATTCCTTTGTTGTAGGGAAAAATTGGCTTTTCGCAAAAACTATAACCATAGAGCTTTCCACCAGCCATATATGCATGTAGTGATAGCATTATTTTGTTCTTGCTCTACTGTGTTATCTTGCCAGCATATTCCATGTGTTGACCCGATTTCGGGCTGCAACGTATTATGTTGCAGACTTTTCAGACGAGGAGTAAGGTTCGTTAGGTCGTTGCCGTGCAGCTTAGTTATGTCATTGGAGTTGATGGACTCACTTTATTTTCCAAGCCTTCCGCTGTTATCGTATTAGATGGCCTTAAGCTATATTATTGTAATAAGTTCTCTCTCTTGAGACATTCGATGTAATAAGTGTGTGTTTGCTACTCTATTATAAATCCTTCGAGTACTGTGTGTGTCAGCATTACCGATCCAGGGATGACACTAAAGCATAGAGACTTGACCATCTGAGGTCGGGTCGCTACAAGATGGTATCAGAGCACACGCTGAGTGTAGGACACGACCACTAAGATAAACCCTAGGTCACACTTCTCTTCTCATTTCTGACTCCTCACCATTTTCTACTCTTTAGGATGACGGAGATGAAGAACAAGTTTGCACAACCGGATGAAGACACCCCCTTTTGGATGCCACTTGAAGGAACTCACTAGGTACTTAAACATTGGAATACCAAGCTTCACCGGGACGTACAACGCCACTTTACCTGAAGAGGAGCGATGGATGATTCAAGTACAAGTTCCAGGAAGGACGTTCTCGCCCACTTCTAAACCCATAGAGTTTTCTTTCGAAGCACCCACCTGGAGTCTAGGCAAGAGCATGGCAGCCCACATTACCATGGGACACATTGGAGAAGTTTACAACAGGGAGCTTAAGGACACTATTTACCAAATATGTGGGCGCCGAGACAAGAAATGGGAAGTAATCAGCACCAGGAAGGATAGATCCATTACAGCTTTCATCCAGGAGTTAAACCAGCACATCCAACGTCAGGAAAACCAGATGTGCGCGGACATGATGGACCTGAAGAAGGCAAAGACTAGGATCATCGAACTGGAGGAAGAACTCAAGTTTACACGCGATGGATATGAGGAGGAAATCAAGACACTACTGGAGAAGAATGACAACCTAGTCAAGAAGATCGGAGTATTCATGGGAGGACCAGCACCGGGAGACGAAGACGAAGATCCCACTTGCCCGGACAACTACATCATCATCGACGACACTGATTCCGATCCTAGTGATGATGACTTTGAAGACAAATCTTGAGTAGACATCATGGAGTCTTCCACCGATCAAAATTTCTAGATGACTACCATATATTACTAGTATTCCCCCATGTATTTAGTAGTAGTTGAGCACTTGTGCGATAGTTCTAGATCGTTTGTATGCCCTTGCTTGATTGATTGAGTGAATTGAGTGTGTTTGTCTCATGTGCATATGGGTAGTGTTTTCTCATTAGACCTCTTTTCTATTCTAATCTCTTCTATCTAAACCCCTCAGATGCCTCCGAGACGTGACACCGGTTTTGCCTTCCCACCGGAGCTCACCCAGTTGATCCAACAGCAGAATGCGTTGATGCAATTGCTAGTTCAGAATCAGGACAACAACAACAACAACCCGCCGCCCGTGGACAACCTAGCCCGTTTTCTAAGGTTACAGCCGCCGGTGTTTTCAAGTAGCACCGAGCCCATAGTTGCGGACGATTGGCTACGCCGTATTGGAAGGGAGTTGACCAGCACAGGTTGCACAGATGCTGAGAGAGTGCGCTTTGCCGCACATCAATTGGATGGACCAGCAGCCTCATGGTGGGAGAATTACACGGCCACTTTTCCTATAGCCAATGTCACTTAGGACCAGTTTCAGCAAGCTTTCCGCACAGCCCATATCTCCACTGGAGCTATGCAAATGAAGAAGCGGGAGTTCCGCAACTTACGCCAGGGGAACCGTACTGTGGCTCAGTACGTGGATGAGTTTAGCAAGTTATCTCGCTACGCCCCTGATGATGTGGCCACAGATGCAGCGAAGCAGGAGAAGTTTATGGAAGGGCTGAATGATGAGATGAGTATGCAGTTGATGGTAGCAACCTTCAACAGCTACCAGGAGTTGGTAGATAAGGCTCTTATGATTGAAGGGAAGCAGCAGCAGATTGAGAGCCGCAAGAGAAAGTATGGACAAGGGAAGTATAACTTAGGAGCTCAGCAGAAGCCTCGCCTAACCCCGAACTCGGGAGGATTTGTTCATAACCATGGAGGTAACAACCACACCGGAGGAGGATCACATAACCACAATGGATCTAAGAATGGGAATGGGAACGGAACCAACAATAATCATAACCGCCCCAACCCAGCCACACCCGCCAAAAGGGACTTAAGTCATGTTACTTGTTTCAAGTGTGGGAAGACTGGACACTACGCCACAGAGTGCCCTGAAGGAAAGAATGGAAATGGAAATGGGAGCGCTGGGAAGAAGCCAAATCCATTCAACAAAGGACAAGTGAACCACGTTAACGTGGAGGAGGTTGAAGAGCAGCCGGAGGCGGTAATAGGTAAGTTTTTGGTTAAGTCATTTACCGCTCTTGTTCTTTTCGATACTGGTGCATCGCATTCATACATATCAAGGGATTCGTGGATAAGTTTAAACTACCAACCCAAACCCTTAGGACCCCTCTTTTAGTGAGTTCACCCGGAGCAGAGTATATGGCCAGCCGAAGGTGTGACCAGATACCCTTAACCATTGGTACACATGTTTTTCCGTCCGACCTAATTATCTTGGAGTCACAAGGACTGTATGTGATATTGGGTATGGATTGGATGTCAAAGTTTGGAGGAAGCATTGACTGTGCTAGTAAGTCGATTTATCTCACCACCCCGGAAGGAAAAAGGATTAAGTATGTATCTAGGCATGTGCCTAGGAGGAGTTAAGTGAATGCCCTTGCGGGAGTTGTTCAGGAGGAAGTGCTTGTAGTGCAAGATTACCCGGATGTTTTTCCAGAGGAGTTACCAGGCATGCCACCGGATAGAGAAATTGAGTTTTTGATAGAGCTGTTGCCAGGTACAGGACCAATATCCATGAGACCCTATCGGATGCCCACAGATGATCTGGAAGAAATTAAGAAACAGATCAAGGAGTTATTGGAGAAAGGATACATCCGAAGAAGTTCATCACTGAGGGAGTCCTGGATTAGGGGGTGCTCGGGTAGCCGGACTATACCTTCAGCCGGACTCCTGGACTATGAAGATACAAGATTGAAGACTTCGTCCCGTGTCCGGATGGGACTTTCCTTGGCGTAGAAGAAAAGCTTGGCGATGCGGATATTCAAGATCTCCTACCATTGTAACCGACTTTATGTAACCCTAACCCTATCCGGTGTCTATATAAACCGGAGGGTTGTAGTCCGTAGGCAATCAACTCCATACACAACAATCATACCATAGGCTAGCTTCTAGGGTTTAGCCTCCTTGATCTCGTGGTAGATCTACTCTTGTACTACCCATATCATCAATATTAATCAAGGAGGAGTAGGGTATTACCTCCATCGAGAGGGCCCGAACCTGGGTAAAAAACATCGTGTCCCTTGTCTCCTGTTACCCTCCGGCTTAGACGCACAGTTCGGGACCCCCTACCCGAGATCCGCCGGTTTTGACACCTACATTGGTGCTTTCATTGAGGGTTCCTCTGTGTCATCGCCTTTAGGCCCGATGGCTCCTTTGATCATCAACAACGATACGGTCCAGGGTGAGACTTTTCTCCCCGGACAGATCTTTGTCTTCGGCGGCTTCGCTCTGCGGGCCAATTTGCTCGGCCACCTGGAGCAGATCGAAAGCTACGCCCCTGGCCATCAAGTCAGGTTTGGAAGCTTAAACTACACGGCTGACATCCGCAGAGACTTGATCTTCGACGGATTCGAGCCACAGCCAAGCGCGCCGCACTGTCTCAATGGGCATGATATAGCTCTGCCGCCGAACAGCGCCTTGGAGGCCGCGCACGCATCGGTTTCGACCATTGATTCGGAGCCTACTACACCGATCGAGGATCAGCGGTTGGACGCTACCTCAGGGGCTGCGATCTCATAGGCGATCGAGCCGAACTCCAGCCCCGCACTCCGCATGGCCCGTGACTCCGAGGAGCCGGATTCCTCTCTGAACTCCGAGCCCCCTGCGCCCCTGCCGATCGAATCCGATTGGGCGCCGATCATGGAGTTCACCGCCGCGGACATCTTTCAGCACTCGCCCTTCGGCGACATCCTGAATTCTCTAAAGTCTCTCCCTTTATCAGGAGAGTCCTGGCCGGACTACGGTCAGCGAGGGTGGAATACGGACGATGAGGAAATTCAAAGCCCACCCACCACCCACTTTGTAGCCACTGTCGACGATCTAACCGACATGCTTGACTTCAGCTCCAAAGACATCGACGGCATGGACGACGATGTAGGAGACGAACAAGAACCAGCACCTGTAGGGCGCTGGAAGGCCACCTCGTCATATGACATATATATGGTGGATACTCCAAAAGATGGAGATGGCGATGGAACAGTGGGGGATGACGTCCCCAAGAAACAACCAAAGCGCCGGCGTCAGCGGCGCCGCTCTAAATCCCGCCAAAGCAAAAACGGTGATTCCGGCACGGGAGATAATACTACCCCAGATAGCGCCAAAGAACACCCACCTCAGAAAGATTCGGCACAGGAAGATGGAGAAGCCAGCCCTCATGAGAGAGCGGCAGACCGAGAGGTCGAGGATGATAACTATACGCCTCCCTCCGAAGACGAGGCAAGCCTCGATGACGACGAATTCGTCATACCATCAGACCCCGCCGAACAAGAGCGTTTTAAACGCAGGCTTTTAGCCACGACAAGCAGCCTCAAGAGAAAGCAGCAGCAACTTAGAGCTGCACAAGATTTGCTAGCTGACAGATGGACTGAAGTCCCTGCGGCCGAAGAGTATGAACTCGAACGCCCCTCCAAGAGTTACCTGAAGCGTAGGTCGCTACCCCGATCAGAGGAGGAAGCACCTACATCACCAGCGAATGACATGGCAGACCGGCCACCTCGCGGCCGCGACAGAGAGGCCTCTCGGCCCTCCACCCAAGCCATGCCCCAACGCCGCTCAACTAAGGCACGGGAAAATGCGCCCGACCTGCGAGACATATTGGAGGACAAGGCAAGACAAACAAGATCGATCTACGAATCGCGCAGGCGCCCTACGGCATGTGACAATGATCCTCACTCCGGATACAACAAATCCGGCCAGGCCGAACACAACAGACATAGCTCTTCCGAGCTGCGTCGTGATATAGCCGAGTACAGAGGTGCCGCACACTCGCTATGCTTCACGAATGAAGTAATGGATCATAAAATCCCAGAGGGTTTTAAACCCGTAAACATCGAATCATACGGTGGCACAACAGATCCGGTGGTATGGATCGAGGATTATCTCCTTCACATCCACATGGCACGCGGCGATGATCTACACGCCATAAAATACCTCCCGCTCAAACTTAAAGGACCTACTGGAGGACAAGGCAAGACAAACAAGATCGATCTACGAATCGCGCAGGCGCCCTACGGCATGTGACAATGATCCTCACTCCGGATACAACAAATCCGGCCGGGCCGAACACAACAGACATAGCTCTTCCGAGCTGCGTCATGATATAGCCCAGTACAGAGGTGCCGCACACTCGGTATGCTTCACGAATGAAGTAATGGATCATAAAATCCCAGAGGGTTTTAAACCCGTAAACATCGAATCATACGATGGCACAACAGATCCGGCGGTATGGATCGAGGATTATCTCCTTCACATCCACATGGCACGCGGCGATGATCTACACGCCATAAAATACCTCCCGCTCAAACTTAAAGGACCGGCCTGGCATTGGCTTAACAGCTTGCCAGCAGACTCAATCGGTTCTTGGGAGGACCTGGAAGCCGCATTCCTCCACAACTTCGAGGGCACGTACGTGCGACCACCGGATGCCGACGACTTAAGCCACATAATTCAGCAGCCAGAAGAATCGGCCAGACAATTCTGGACACGGTTCCTAGCAAAGAAAAACCAGATAGTCGACTGTCCGAACGCAGAGGCCCTAGCAGCCTTCAAGCATAACATTCGCGACGAGTGGCTTGCCCGGCACCTGGGACAGGAAAAGCCAAAATCCATGGCAGCCCTCACGACACTCATGACCCGCTTTTGCGCGGGAGAAGACAGCTGGCTAGCTCGCAGTAACAACTTATCAAAGAACCCTGGTAATTCGGATACCAAGGACAAAAGTGGCAGGACACGTCGGAATAAGCAAAAACGCCGCTTAACAGCGACAGCAATGAAGACACGACAGTCAATGCCGGATTCAAAGGCTATAAATCCGGTCGGCGGAAAAAGCCATTCAAAAAGAATACTCATGGCCCGTCCAGTTTGGACCGAATACTCGATCGCTTGTGCCAGATACATGGCACCCCCGAAAGGCCAGCCAATCACACTAACAAGGATTGTTGGGTGTTCAAGCAGGCAGGCAAGTTAAGGGCCGAAAACAAAGACAGGGGGCTGCACAGCGACGACGAGGAGCCCAAGCCGCCGAACAACAATGGACAGAAGGGCTTTCCCCCACAAGTGCGGACGGTGAACTTGATATACGCAACCCACATTCCCAAGCGGGAGCGGAAGCATGCGCTACGGGGCGTATACGCGATAGAGCCAGTCGCCCCAAAGTTCAACCCATGGTCCTCCTGTCCGATCACTTTTGATCGAAGGGACCATCCCACTAGCATCCGTCATGGCGGCTTCGCCGCATTGGTTCTCGACCCAATCATCGACGGATTTCATCTCACCAGAGTCCTCATGGACGGCGGTAGTAGCCTGAACCTGCTTTATCAGGATACAGTGTGGAAAATGGGCATAGATCCCTCAAGGATTAAGCCCACAAGAACGACCTTTAAAGGCGTTATACCAGGTGTAGAAGCCAACTGTACAGGCTCAGTAACACTTGACGTGGTCTTCGGATCCCCGGACAATTTCCGAAATGAAGAGTTAATCTTCGATATAGTCCCGTTTCGCAGTGGCTATCACGCCCTGCTCAGACGAACCGCATTCGCAAAGTTCAATGCAGTGCCGCACTACGCATATCTCAAGCTCAAGATGCCAGGCCCTCGAGGAGTAATTACGGTCAACGGAAACACCGAACGCTCCCTCCGTACGGAGGAGCATACGACGGCTCTAGCAGCGGAGGTACAAAGTAGCCTTCTCAGGAAATTCTCCAGTCCGGCTATTAAAAAGCCAGACACTACCAAGCGCGCCCGGAGTAACCCACAGCAGGACCGCCTGGCACACTCTGAGCAAGCGTAGCAATGCGGCCCCAACCCCAGCTTTCGCGACATAGCGAAACCAGTACCTCGCATACATAACTACGCCCTTGAAATACCATGGGCACAGGGGAAGGGGCACAATAACGGCACGCCCAAAATACGGCTTAAAATGTACTAGGGGCTGCCGGATTCTTTTTTTAATTTTTTCTTACTTTCAGGATTCCATACTTCGGACGACCTATTCGGCAATTCGACTGCCGCACAAACGATGCAAGATCCAGGGAGGCAGACAAGCCATGCCGCATTATGGAACTCCTAGGTGGTCTCTGTTACGAGCGGTATACCTGTTTTAAATACAATTCCGCGGCCTGCCCCTGGTCAGGACATACTGAATAGTCCAATATCTTTTGCTTACCGCACTATTTGTATCGTTCGCCTTTGATAAATAGCCTCTCTATAAACAATGCATAGCTTTTTGTCTATTTTTTGCATTATCTTCTTTTCATATATATGTTTATTAAATGACATGATTGCACCCGTACACCATGGTACGGAAAACACGCCAGGGGCTTCAGTACCCCTCATAATGGTGTGAGAAGTCCGTACACTTTCACAAGTGCGGCACCCCGAACTTATAGCACTATATGCATCGGCTCTGAATCATGATTTGGGTCAATAGTTGGGTTTGCCCGGCTCCTATGTTTTGGTGCCTTACGTTCCGCTCTATCGGCTAAGGTAGCACTAGGAGAACCACTGCGATTGTGCCCTGGTTCAGCTGGGTTAAGCACCTCAGTGGAGAAAGCTAAAACTGACTGTCATGATGTGGCGAGAGACCGGTCGCTGTTCGAGAGGTTTTTTGAGTCTCTAAAGGCTTATGCCGCTTCGAGCGAGGAGCTGGATAACCCCGGCCAAGGCGTGGATAGCGCCCCGAACTCGGTCTTCCGAACTAGGGGCTTCGCTGAAATTTAAAATTATAAAGTTCTATGGCTAAGTGAGAGTGTTCAAGCACTATACTCCGATTGCCTGGTTCGTTATGCTGAGCGCATCCCTCGAAGGACCCAACTATGGGAAAAAGAGCGCTCAGGTTTATCCCGAACACCCCAGCACTAGGGGCATGGGGGCAGAAGCCGATGACTGGCCATCTCTCAATTTTTGATAAACGGACGCACAGAAAATAATATTTTAAATTCAATAAGCATTGCTTAGCGCCTATGAATAAGTTTTCAGCGCACAGGATAAACACGAGCGAGTTCATTCAAAAATTACATCCTTGGTACATTCATCTGCCACAAGGCAGGCACCCGCAAGAACATCCTTATAGTAGTTCTCGGGCTTGCGATGCTCCTTCCCCGGCGGCGGCCCGTCCCTCACAAGCTTCTCACCGTCTAGCTTACCCCAGTGCACCTTTGCATGGGCAAGGGCCCTACGGGCTCCTTCGATGCAGACGGACCGCTTGATGACTTCGAGCCTTGGACAGGCCTCCACCAGCCGCCGCACCAGCCCGAAGTAGCTCCCAGGCAGGGCCTCTCCGGGCCACAGCCAAACTATGAAGCCCTTCATGGCCTGTTCGGCCGCCTTGTGGAGCTCGATCAGCTGTTTCAGCTGGTCGCTCAAGGGCACAGGGTGTCCGGCCTCAGCATACTGAGACCAGAACACCTTCTCCGTTGAGCTGCCCTCCTTAGCTCGGTAGAATGCGGCGGCGTCGGATACGCTACGGGGAAGATCTGCGAATGCCCCCGGAGAGCTCCGGATTCGGGTAAGTAACAAGTAGTTTACTTTTATATTTCTGCTTTGCATAAAGAATGCCTTACCCGCTGCTATCTTTTTCACCTCCTCCAACTCTTGGAGGGCCTTTTGGGCTTCGGCCTTGGCAGATTTAGCAGTCTCAAGGGCCGCCGCGAGCTTGGACGCTTGCGTCTTTGACTCAAGCTCTAGACTCTCATGTTTTTTCATGAGAGCCTGAAGCTCTTACTGCACCTCGCCGACCTAGGCCTCAAGTTTCTCTCGCTCGGTGCGCTCCGCGGCCGCTTTCTTTTCGACCTCGGACAGCGCCTGCTTGAGGGTCGCCACCTCAGTCGTGGCCCCTACAATAAGCAGTACAATCCTGTTATTTTTTGCAATCACGCCTCTCTATAGGCACTTTTTTCTGTAAGGTATTTCTTACCTTCTTTCTCCTCGAGCTGCCGCTTGGCAAGGCTGAGCTCTTGCTCGGTCCGCTCGAGTCCCTGTTTCAGGGCACCCACCTCCGTAGTCAGTGCGGCGGTGGCTAGCAGCGAAGCTTGCATACGCATATTGACTCTTTGTTGTTAGACTCCTGCAAAATTTAATAGATCCTTTATTCGGCTTTTCTTTCCGAACGCCAAACAGAGCATCAGGGGCTACTGTCTATGCGGTAATATTTTTACATATTTTTACTTACCTCGAAGCCTGTTAGGAGGCTAGCACAAGCTTCACTCAGTCTGCTCTTGGCGGACTGAACCTTCTGGATCACCGTACTCATAATAGTATGGTGCTCCTCGTCGATGGAGGCGCCGTCAAGCACCTCCAGCAGATTGTCAGGCACCTCCAGTTGGACAGAGGCCGCCGGCTCAGAAGACTTGCTCCTCTTGGAAGGAGTTTGCCTACCGCACTCCGGAACTGCTGAAGATTCCGGCGCGGTGTCCGGCATAAAGCCGGACTTGGAGCCCTGGGGGGTCTTGTCCCCTTTACTCCTGGGGTCCGGGAGGTCGCCTTGCGGCTCCTCCAGGACCACCTCCTCCTGCCCCAGAGCTCGTTGCGACGCCACTTCGGCGTCGTCCGTAGTGCGGGGGGAGACAGCGGGCGGAACTGAGTTCACGTCCGATGAATCCAGGGAGCCGCTCGACGACTCGTTGAGTTCGGCCCGGGGCGGACTGCATAATTATGTTCGACATTAGGGAAAGCTGTGCAACAAAGGAACGTCATGAGTTACTCTGATATCCGAATACTTACGATTTCGCCGGACGCTTGGCCCTATCTGGCCACTCCTCTTCGTCCTCTTCGGCGTCGGGGGAGTAGTTCGGCGGAGGGGTCTTCCTCTTCCTGGACCCTTCGACCTCCCTCATTGGGGCGGCCTTCCTTTTCTTTCCTCTCCCCGCTGGAGGGGGAGAGTTTTCTTCTTCCTCCTCCTCGTTCTCACGGGAGGGGAGTGTCTCGGACTCGTCGGATGACGGGTCCGACACCACCATGTTGCGGGCACTCTTTTGAGTCCCCATGGTCTTCTTCTTCTTGGCCTTCTTCTCCGGCACCACATTGGGCGCCGGAGCCAGCAGCTTCGCTAGTAGAGCTGGGGCTGGGTCTTCGGGCAGCGCAGCCAGACAGTTAATCGGTCCGGATATCGCCCGCCAAGCCTATCAAAGGTAAGGGAGTTTAGATCCCGCATAGAGTCAAACTATGAAAAAACTTAACATCCTGTAAAAGGTGAAAATAGCTTACCTCGCTAGCGTGACGCTGCGAGCTGTATCCGCGGTCCTCGGAAGCGGATGCGGGAGCCTCGGCACCTTTGATTAGCGCCTTCCAGACGTCTTCACACGTCGTGCCGAAGAGCCTGTTAAGGGTTCGGTGTTGTGCCGGGTCGAACTCCCACAGAGTAAAGTCTCGTTGTTGACACGGGAGGATTCGGCGAATGAGCATGACCTGGACTACATTTACAAGCCTGATTGGCTTGTTTACCAGGGACTGGATGCATGTCTTCAGTCCGGTCACCTCTTCCTCATTACCCCACGATAGGCCCATCTCTTTCCAGGACATGAGCCGCGTGGGGGGTCCGGATCGGAACTCGGGGGCTGCGATCCATTTCGGATCGCGTGGCTCGGTGATGTAAAACCACCCGGCTTGCCACCCCTTTAGGGTCTCTATGAAGGAGCCCTCGAACCACAAGACGTTGGCAATCTTGCCCGCCATGGCACCTCCGCACTCCGCCTGGCTGCCGCGCACCACCTTGGGCTTGACAATGAAGGTCTTGAGCCAGAGGCCGAAATGGGGGCGGATGCGGAGGAAAGCCTCGCACACGAGATAAACACCGAGATGTTGAGGATGAAGTTCGGGGCCAGATCGTGGAAATCCAGGCCGTAGTAGAACATGAGCCCCCGGACGAATGGGTGAAGTGGAAAACCCAGTCCGTGGAGGAAGTGGGGAAGGAATACTACCCTCTCGTGGGGCCTTGGGGTGGGGAGGAGCTGCCCCTTCTCGGGAAGCCGGTGTGTGATGTGTTTGGACAAGTATCCGGCCTTCCTAAGCTTTTTGACGTCGCCCTCCGTGACGGAGGAGACCTTCCACTTGCCTCCCGCTCCGGACATCGCTGGAGAAGGTCGAGGTGGGAAGAGCGGGCTTGGGCACTGGAGCTCGAGTGCACAGGAGATGGGTAGGCAAAGGAGGAAGAAGGCATAGGTAAAAAGGGTGGATCCTTATCCCCTTATATGGGCAGATGCGGTTGTGCGTCCCCACCAGCCTAGTAAAACTCGCTTGCCTCCCAAGCGCCGTGATAAATGGCGCGGTTGTGTTACCCACGTCCGTATTGATGAGAATCCCGCCAAAAGGGCACATGATATCTGCTTTGACAAGACGTGCCAAGGAAGCCGCCTCGCAAAACATGCTGAGGTGGAAAAGTAAAAACGATTCGAGTAAAGAACTTGGCTGTAGTGTGATGACGCACTGCGGAATACGTCAGCAGATTTGATTTGTGTTAATATTATTCTCTCTATGGCAATATGTGGAAGCTTATTTTGCAGAACCGGACACTACTCTTGGTGTTTACAATCTTCTATGAAGGACTTGGAGGAGGAACCCACCTTGCAATGCCGAAGACAATTTGCGCGCCGGACTCGTCGTCATTAAAGCCTGGTTCAGGGGCTACTGAGGGAGTCCTGGATTAGGGGGTGTTTGGGTAGCCGGACTATACCTTCAGCCGGACTCCTGGACTATGAAGATACAAGATTGAATACTTCGTCCCGTGTCCGGATGGGACTTTCCTTGGCATAGAAGGCAAGCTTGGCGATGCGGATATTCAAGATCTCCTACCATTGTAACCGACTTTATGTAACCCTAACCCTATCCGGTGTCTATATAAACCGGAGGGTTGTAGTCCGTAGGCAATCAACTGCATACACAACAATCATACCATAGGCTAGCTTCTAGGGTTTAGCCTCCTTGATCTCGTGGTAGATCTACTCTTGTACTACCCATATCATCAATATTAATCAAGCAGGAGTAGGGTATTACCTCCATCGAGAGGGCCCGAACCTGGGTAAAAAACATCGTGTCCCTTGTCTCCTATTACCATCTGGCCTAAACGCACAGTTCGGGACCCCCTACCCGAGATCCGCCGGTTTTGACACCGACAATCACCTTGGGGAGCCCCAGTAATTTTGGTTGAGAAGAAGGATAAATCCCTAAGGATGGTTGTTGATTATCGAGCATTAAATGAAGTGACGATTAAGAACAAGTACCCACTGCCGATGATCAACGATCCGTTTGATCAGTTGCAATGAGCTAAAGTGTTTTCGAAGATCAATTTGCGATCGGGGTATCATCAGTTGAAGATACGAGAGAAGGATATACCGAAGACAGCGTTCACAACACGATATGGATTATACGAGTACACGGTCATGTCATTTGGACTGACTAACGCCCCTGCCTATTTCATGAGCATGATGAACAAGGTGTTCATGGAGTAGTTGGACAAGTTTGTTGTGGTGTTTATTGACGATAGTATGGTATACTCGAAGAACGAGGAGGAGCACAGGGAGCATTTGCGCTTAGTTCTCGAGAAACTCAGGGAACACCAGTTGTATGCTAAGTTTAGCAAATGCGAATTTTGGTTGAAGGAAGTCGGGTTCCTTGGACATGTTATATCGGGAGAAAGTATAGCAGTAGACCCCAGCAAAATTCAGTCAGTCACTGAATGGTTGGCACCCACTTCAGTTAGCGAGATCCGTAGTTTCCTTGGACTCGCAGGATACTACCGGAGATTCATCGAGAATTTTTCCAAGATTGCAAAGCCAATGACTGAACTGTTGAAGAAGTATACTAAGTTTAAACGGACAGAAGATTGCGAGGCAAGTTTCCAAGAGTTGAAGAAACGTTTGACTACAGCGCCAGTGCTAACACTGCCAGATATACATAAGGAGTTCCAAGTGTACTGCGATGCCTCACGCTTAGGACTTGGATGTGTGCTTATGCAGGATGGGAGAGTTGTTTCGTATGCCTCACGACAACTAAAACCTCATGAGTTGAACTATGCCATGCATGATTTGGAGTTAGCAGCTATAGTGCATGCATTGAAGACCTGGAGACATTACCTTATTGGGAAACGTTGTGATGTGTACACGGACCATAAGAGTTTGAAGTACATTTTCACCCAGAAGGAACTGAAACTTAGACAGAGGATATGGTTGGAGCTTATAAAGGATTATGACATGAAGCTACACTATCATCCAGGAAAGGCCAATGTCGTAGCAGACGCATTGAGCCGGAAGAGTTATGCTAATATCCTTGAAAGTAAGGGACTGTCGAAGGAGTTAGCAGAGAATATCATGGAACTTCGATTGGAGATTGTTCCTAGAGGATCCGTTGCAACAATGGAGGTCCAGTCAACATTGTTGGACAAGATTCGGGAAGCTCAGAAGAAGGACAAGGAGATTGCCGAGATAAGGGAGAAGATGAGCAAAGGAAAGGCCAAAGGTTTTCGTGAAGATGAGCACGATACCCTATGGTTTGAGGACCGAATCTATGTGCCCAATAACCAGGAGATCAGGAAGTTAATACTTCAAGAGGCCCATGACTCACCATACTCGATACACCCCGGAAACACCAAGATGTATTTGGATTTGAAGGAACGTTTCTGGTGGACCGGTACGAAGAAGGATATTGCCGAGTATGTAGCCGTATGTGATGTATGTCAGCGCGTGAAGGCAGAGCATCAGAAGCCAGCAGGACTATTACAGCCTATGCCGATACCCGAATGGAAGTGGGATAAACTGGGCATGGACTTTATCACCGGATTGCCCAGGACTAAAGCAGGATATGATTCCATATGGGTAGTAGTTGATCGCTTGACCAAAGTAGCTCACTTCATCCCAGTGAAAACCACCTATACAAGTGCAAAGTTGGCCAAGATATATATGTCCAGGATCGTATGTCTGCATGGAGTTCCGAGGACCATCATATCAGATCGAGGAACACAGTTTACCTCAATGTTTTGGCACTAGTTGGACCAGACTTTGGGAACGAGATTGGAGTTTAGTACAACATTTCACCCGCAGATGGATGGAAAAACAGAGAGGGTCAACCAAATTTTGGAGGACATGTTGAGAGCCTGTGCGCTAGATTATGGATCTAGTTGGGATGACAATTTGCCATACACAGAGTTTTCATACAACAATAGCTATCAAGCCAGTTTGAAGATGGCACAGTTTGAAGCCCTGTATGGACGAAGGTGCAGAACACCGTTGATGTGGGACGAGGTAGGAGACCGACAGTTGTTTGGACCAGACTTGATCAAGGAGTCTGAGGAGAAGGTTAAATTGATTCGTGATAGACTGAAGATTGCTCAGTCCAGGCAGAAGAGATATGCAGACTCAAAACGCAAGGAGGTAACCTATGAAATTGGAGATCGAGCATATCTGTGAGTATCACCCTTGCGAGGAGTGAAATGTTTTGGAGTTAAGGGAAAGTTAGCCCCGAGATTTGTAGGACCGTATCGTATTTTGGAACGGATGGGAGAAATTGCCTACAAGTTGGAGTTACCCGAGGGATTGTCAGGAGTTCATGACGTGTTTCACATTTCACAGCTGTAGAAGTGTCATGCTGAGATGGCAGATATACCGCTAAGAGATACAGTACCCCTGGAGGCGATTCAGTTGGACAATGATTTGACTTATGAGGAGAAACCAGTTAAGATTCTTGACTTTGCCAGCAGAGTCACCCGCAGTAAGGTTATCAAGTTTTGCAAAGTTCAGTGGAGCCACCATACCGAGGATGAAGCCACCTGGGAACGAGAGGATGATCTCCGCAAAGACCACCCGCACCTATTTTCTAGCCAGCCCGAATCTCGAGGGCGAGATTCATCTTAAGGGGGGTAGGTTTGTAACATCCCAAATTTTCAATTTGGAATGTTATACATTAGATCATCATTGCATATCATGTTTTATTGCTTTTCCGTTTCGTAATCCTCGCAAATCCTAAGCAACTCAAGGACCTTCGGAGAGAGTTGGGGATTTCCCGGTTTTCATATTTGATTCTTTTATCAAATAATGAAACGAGGATTTGATTTTAATTATTTCTCTCCGAAAAATATTTCACATTAAATATTAAAGAGAGGAGATAATATGACTTCTCCAAAATAAATGAAATATTGGAGGAAAAATATTAAAATCATTAAATTGTTTTTTTGTTTTGTTCTTTTTATTCGGATTTATTTGCATTAGAAAAATTGCATGTTTTCAAAAATGCATTTTAGGGCCAAGAAAATGTTCATCTTGTTCTAAATATTTTATTTAGACGGAGAAAATTTGTTTTGGCATTTTTAGATTGTTATTTATTTTTCTAGGATTTTTTTCTCTCGGCGGAATTATTTAAAAAAAAAAGAGTTCCCGCGCCCGACTGGGCCTAAGGCCCAGCCGAGCCAGGCCGCCCCAGCCGCCGCCACAGCCTCCTGCGCGCGCGCGCCGCCGCCACCGCCACTCGGACCGGAGTCCGAGTTGGACTCCGCGCCGCCCCGCCTTGGCCCCTACTCCAAGCCGCCGCCGCCCTCGCCCTTATATACCGCCGCCCCGCCACCCCAACACCCCACCGCCACCGCCAGCGCCGTAGCCGAGCGCCATTGCCGCCGCTTGCCGCCGCCGCCCCCGTGAGCCATCGTCCCGTCGCCCGCACCTCGCCTCGCCGGACCTCTCGCCGAAGGTAGCCGCCGGACTCCGCCGCCGGGTTTTTTTTATAAAAACCGTCTGGTTTTTTTAGAAACCCTAGATCCGTTTTTGGTTTCGCCGGTTTTTTTCGGTTCTTCTAGTTAGCGGACGTTCGTCCGAACCTTCATTTTAACGAACGGTTCTTCGCCCGTTAGATACAGCTAACGAACGCTCGTACATTAGTCTGTTCGTCAGTTTTCTTTGATCGGATTTATTCCGCGATTTTCTCTGATCGCGATTTCTGATCCGATCTTAGTTTCTCTTTTTCTTTTCGCTCGTTAGTCGGAATCAGGCGATTCAAGCGCCTCGAGTTTCATCTCGAAGCCCTCTTTCTGTTTAACCAACTCAAACAAGATTTTTCTACTCTAAAATTTGACCTAGTTTCAAATTAGTAAACGAAGCTTCTTTCTTTCGCCGTTTGAGTTTCGTTGCTCCATTTGATTTGATTATTTTTGCGTACCGGAGTTCTTAATTTGAACTTTCTGGTCAACCTCTTTTATTTGAGTTTTGCTTGTGCACAGTTGCTTGTTACTTATGTATGCTATTGTTTGCTTGCAATAGAATTCCCGGAGTGCGAAGCGTGTTACTACGAGTCTCTAGGATTCGCGGATCGTCAGCAAGGCAAGTAACACTTTGATCATACCCCTTTATTAACCCAGTTTTTATGCATTAGTTCCAATCCTAAAACATTGCATGATTAGGATGTCATTAACTTGTGGGTTGGGAAGTAGTTGATGAGGTAGAACCTATTACCCTGTTATATTCAAACCCTTGGGAGTTACTTCTACGCTTGCTTATAATACTATGCTATGCTATGCTCGTAGACATGGTTTGGGTTTGAGTGAAATCCATGACAGATGTGATCTTGTTAATTAATGGTTGAACTTAAGGTGGCAACTTAAATTAACATCTGGATGGATTGAGGCACCTGGAGTACCCAGTGTTGCATGTATTTTTTTGGAAATCCCGGAGTACCCGTGTGATCTTCCTATGGACCGCCACCCAGGCTCAAAGGGAACTGAGATGATTCATGCTAGAAACTTCCGTGTGCAGCCACAAGCTATTATGGGCTCTAGCATAGTTGAGTAAGTTACATGAAGCTCTTGAAGAGGCAGATCAGCAGGTAGTGGGATGTAGGTTTGGTATGGTTTGTCCGGAGTAGAGAGTTAATGTTTCTGAAAGACTGTGTCTCAGTCATCCATTTCTCAAACACCCTATAGTGCGAGAAAACCAACAGAGGCGATCGAGTCTTGTGGGGAAAAGTGTGCAAACCTCTGCAGAGTGTACAATCTATTCATGGTTAGCCGTGTCCCCGGTCATGGACAATTCTTGAGTATCTAGTACTTGGGTTATCACATGTATCTCATCACTCTTAATTAATATTGTTGGGTTGTTAATCACTTTAATTGGGATTGAGTTGGAGGAACCTTCTCAATGATGTTTCAACTACCATGATAGTTAAATTAAAATCTATTCCTTTGTTTTAGGGAAAAATTGGCTTTTCGCAAAAACTATAACCATAGAGCTTTCCACCAGCCATATATGCATGTGGTGATAGCATTATTCTGTTCTTGCTCTACTGTGTTATCTTGCCAGCATATTCCATGTGCTGACCCGTTTTCGGGCTGCAACGTATTATGTTGCAGACTTTTCAGACGAGGAGTAAGGTTCGTTAGGTCGTTGCCGTGCAGCTCAGTTATGCCGTTGGAGTTGATGGACTCACTTTATCTTCCAAACCTTCCGATGTTATCGTATTAGATGGACTTAAGCCATATTATTGTAATAAGTTCTCTCTCTTGAGACATTTGATGTAATAAGTGTGTGTTTGCTACTCTGTTATAAATCCTTCGAGTACTGTGTGTGTCAGCATTACCGATCCAGGGATGACACTGAAGCATAGAGACTTGACCATCTGAGGTCGGTTCGCTACATGAATCCACCAGAGAAATAAAAATAATGAAGAATGATGAACTTGAAGCTCCGTTAGAATCTTCATGAGACTCACCAGATAAGAATATTGATGGAAAAGAATGGAGAGACTTCACAATACTTGATCGAGAAATATGAGTCCTTGAAGAAAAAGGGTGGGAGGGCGGGAAAAACAACGGCAACTTGGGATGGGTGAAACAAACATCGTTGAGAAAATTAGAGTTGATCTTGCGGATGTTGAAAATGATTGGATCCACTTGACGAGAAACACGCCGGTTGAAAAGGATTGACATGACAATCTCGATGAACAAGAAGGATTGGTATTCACATAGAAGTATGAGAGCACCGCTTAGGAAAGGTATGGAATCAACATTTGACTTTCAAGCAACTCGAATACCACAACTGAAAAAACAAAACAAAGGATTGGCTTGCAGAACAAGCCAGAACAAACATATGATAGAGATTTCATCTGATGTTTTTGTGGTGGGGCCCACACGGGCTCGATCGTACAGCACCATCATGTATAAGGCAGTACACATGACATACGAAGCGTCCCCGAGTCAGCACAGCCAAGGACTCTTTAAGACACAACGAGACCACTGTAAAACCAACCGTGGATAGGCGGACCACTAGACGTCGAACCCCAATTTCATATCATACATCTGTCAGAAAGATATCCTAGGAGCTACTTGAATTCCCACTTATAAACTCCCGAAACTTTCTGGTTATGCAATCAGGTGTTGGGGATACAGGGGAAGCATAATATCTCACCCAAACTAACAATTCCTACATCCAGTTGTATCCATCCTTCAACACATAACCAAGAAACCTTCGGAAATCGTTTACCTCAACCTTCGAAAAGCATCCGTTATACGAGTTATGGCAATACTCCCGAACTCCCGCCCCAGTACTGGGTGGTGTCACGGGGACTCAGCAATCTCACACCCACGAGATCAAGACTATTTAAGCTTATGGGTAGGAAAGGGTAGTGAGGTGGAGCTGCAGCAAGCACTAGCATATATGGTGGCTAACATACGCAAATAAGAGAAAGAAGAGAAGCAATGCACGGTTGTGAACTAGAAGTGATCAAGAAGTGATCCTGAAACTACTTACGTTCAAGCATAACACAAGAATCGTGTTCACTTCCTGGACTCCGCCGGAAAGAGACCATCACGGTTACACACGCGGTTGATGCCTTTTAATTAAATTAAGTGACAAGTTTTCTACAATCGGATACTAACAAATTCTCATCTGCCCATAACCGCGGGCACGACTTTCGAAAGTTCAAAACCTTGTAGGGGTGTCCCAACTTAGCCCATCACAAGCTCTCATGGTCAACGAAGGATATTCCTTCTCCCAGGAAGACCCGATCAGACAATGGTAAAACAAGACCAGCAAAGCCACCTGAATGTGCCGACAGATCCCAATAAGAGTTGCACATATCTCGTTCTCAGAGCACACCAGATGAGCAAGACGTCGGGTTGGCATAGACTCTGGTTGCCCTGGGGGCACCGAACATCGCTCAGGTCGGACCAACACTTAGAGAAGCACTGGCCCGGGGGGGTTAAAAATAAAGATGACCCTCGGGCTCGCGAAAACCCAAGGGAAGGTGATAGGTTGTTAGTGCAAATGTAAAACCAACGTTGGGCCTTGTTGGAGGATTTTTATTCAAGGCGAACTGTCAAGGGGTTCCCATTATAACCCAACCGCGTAAGGAACGCAAAATCAAGGAACATAACACCGGTATGACGAAAACTAGGGCGGCAAGAGTGGAACAAAACACCAGGCATAAGGCCGAGCCTTCCACCCTTTACCAAGTATATAGGTGCATTAAAGTAAACAATATATGTAATAATGATATCCCAACAAAATCCATGTTCCAACATGGAACAAACTCCAACTTCACCTGCAACTAGCAATGCTATAAGAGGGGCTGAGCAAAGCGGTAACATAGCCAAACAACGGTTTGCTAGGTAAGGTGGGTTAGAGGCTTGACATGGCAATATGGGAGGCATGTTATAGCAAGTGGTAGGTATCGCGGCATAGCAATAGAGCGAGCAACTAGCAAGCAAAGATAGAAGTGATTTCGAGGGTATGGTCATCTTGCCTGAGATCCCGCAAGGAAGAAGAACGAGTCCATGAAGAAGACAAACGGACGTAGTCGAACGAATCCTCACAACTCCGGAATGAAACCGAAGCTATCAAGAGAAGCAACCCGGAAAGAAGCAAGCAACATAATAAACAACCATCACATAAACATGGCATGATGCACAATCAAGTATGATGCATGTCCGGTTTAATGCGGCATGGCATGGCAAAGTGCACAACCAACACTACAAGTTAAGTGGAGCTCAATATGCAACGAGTTGCATATCGACGGAACACCACATCAATTATTTAGTTCTCTCCCGTTTAGGTACCCAACAATATTAAAGGTTGTTAAACATGGCAAGAGATGAAGCAAAAGTAAGCTACACAAACCAAGCAAATTAAATGGGACCGGAAACATCAAACAACAATTCCGGTAAATCCCAATGTGGATTAGCAATTTAATGCAACAACAATTTAAAACATTTTAAAAGTTATTAACATGATGCGGATGCCATGTTCAAGTTTATGCAATTTTTTATGAAAATGTTGACAAGCATAATATGAAGCATTTGTCATTGTGGCGGAAACGAAAAGGGGTGCTACGGCAACGAATCCGAAAATGATGCCACGGCAACATATCGGTTCCGGTAGCTCATGGAGATACCGGTGCAAAGGAGAAGTGTGCGGATGCATGCAAAAGATGGTGGGGCACTCCCGGATACCGGGTATCCCATGAGTCGATGGCATGGAAGCGAGAGACACTATGAACATGGTGCACACAAACGGGTGCATCTCATACAACACATGCATTCGTTCTCGGATGGTCGTTTCAGGGTTATACCTCCAAAGCGTGCAAACGGGACGGTTCTCGTTCGGTGCAAAGTAGAGGAACTAGATGTTCACGGGTCGTTGTGGGAAGTAGTCATTCTCGTGGCGACGGTAGTCGTTCATGTTCTTAGTCTCACAAGTTTCCGTAGATGTTCGGGGGCATGGCGAGAAACTTGACATCCACGGAGTCTTCGAGGGTCGACGGTAGTGGTACTTGGAAAAAATGCTTGTCGACGGTAGTTGTTCTCGTATCGTCGTGGTACTTGGAGATTTTGGAGACGGCGGAAGACGAACTTGGCGGTCCTCGTTGATCTAGTACTTGGTGTTATTCCCTGTTCGGTAGTCATTTTAGGCATCGGGCATCAAGGTACTTGCCGGATCCGTGGTGCTCGTGGTCTTGGTCACACTGAAAGGCACTTGGCGAAACCATTCACAAAGGAAGCATCGGAGTGCTGCTAGCAATTGGTGGAACTCCATGGTTAAACCACACGGGTGTACAGAGGCAAAGCTTGTGGCGATGCGCCTATGCGGTTGCCAAAGGGAACGATGCCGGGTCGAGGCAGAAGACAGGCGACACGGCTGCGGGCACCGGGAGGCATGGCTCCAACGGGCAGGGCCGGAGACGATGCAACTGTCAAGGAGGAGTTTGGCAGAGCAGCACCAAGGCAGCAGCGAAGCTCTAAGCTCGGGTCCATCGCGGCAGCTGCAGGCGGTGGTGGTTAGAGAGGAGGCGGGCGAGCAGGAGGCTCGCAGGGCCTTGGGTGCTCGAGGAGAGGCCGAGGGCAGCTGGAACCGACCAGAGACGACGCCCTACGGCGCGGGGACGAGGTGGCGTTGGGGGCGCTGCTGTGGACATCGATGGATAGGAGATGGGAAGCTCTGGCCAGCCGGCGCTCCAGCGGGCGAGGCGGCGGCACGAGGCAGGACGCGGCTCGGTCTGCAGCTACTCGGATGCTCGGCATGGGCGGAGCCGGCACGAGGAAGAGGATCCTAGCATGGCTCCCGCTTGAGGTGGCCTTCTTGGAGGAGCTCGGCGGCGGAGGTCACAGGCCGGCGCGGCAGAGGAATGGGAGGCTCGTGTGAACGGAGAACGACGGAGAGGCATTGATACGTCTCCAACGTATCTATAATTTTTTATTTCTCCATGCTATATTATCTACTGTTTTGGACATTATTGGGCTTTATTATCCACTTTTATATTATTTTTGGGACTAACCTATTAACCGGAGGCCCAGCCCAGAATTGTTGTTTTTTGCCTGTTTTAGGGTTTCGAAGAAAAGGAATATCAAATGGAGTCCAAACGGAATGAAACCTTCGGGAACGTGATTTTCTCACTGAATACAACTCAGGAGACTTGGACCCTACGTCAAGCCAATTAACAGGAGGCCACGAGGTAGGGGGCACGCCTGCCCGGCTGCCCCCCCAGGCGCACCCTCCACCCTCATGGGCCCCCTGTTGCTCCACCGACGTACTTCTTCCTCCTATATATATCCACGTACCCCCAAACAATCAGAGACGGGGCCAAAAACCTAATTCCACTGCCGCAACTTTCTGTATCCACGAGATTCCATCTTGGGGCCTCTTCCGGAGCTCCGCCGGAGGGGGCATCGATCACGGAGGGCTTCTACATCATCATCCAAGCCCCTCCAATGAAGTGTGAGTAGTTTACTTCAGACCTACGGGTCCATAGTTAGTAGGTAGATGGCTTCTTCTCTCTTTTTGGATCTCAATACAATGTTCTCCCCCTCTCTCGTGGAGATCTATTCGATGTAATCTTCTTTTTGCGGTGTGTTTGTTGAGATCGATGAATTATGGGTTTATGATCCAGTCTATCTATGAATAATATTTGAATCTTCTCTGAATTCTTTTATGTATGATTGGTTATCTTTGCAAGTCTCTTCGAATTATCAGTTTGGTTTGGCCTACTAGATTGGTTTTTCTTGCCATGGGAGATGTGCTTAGCTTTGGGTTCGATCTTGCGGTGTCCTTTCCTAGTGACAGAAGGGGCAGCAAGGCACGTATTGTATTGTTGCCATCGAGGATAACAAGATGGGTTTTTTTATCATATTGCATGAAACTATCCCTCTACATCATGTCATCTTGCTTAAGGCGTTACTCTGCTTTTAACTTAATACTCTAGATGCATGCTGGATAGCGGTCGATGAGTGGAGTAATACTAGTAGATGCAGGCAGGAGTCGGTCTACTTGTCTCGGACGTGATGCCTATATACATGATCATACCTAGATATTCTCATAACTATGCTCAATTTTGTCAATTGCTCAACAGTAATTTGTTCACCCACCGTAGAATACTTATGCGCTTGAGAGAAGCCACTAGTGAAACCTATGGCCCCCGGGTCACTTTCTCATCATATCAATCTCCATCACTTTATTATTGCTTTGCTTTTACTTTGCCTTTTACTTTGCACTTTGCATCTCTGTACCAAAAATACCAAAAATATTATTTATCATCTCTATCAGATCTCACTTTCGTAAGTGACCGTGAAGGGATTGACAACCCTTAAGCGCGTTGGTTGCGTTGAGCTATTGTTTTTGTGTCGGTACGAGGGACTCGTGTGGAGCCTCCTACTGGATTGATACCTTGGTTCTCAAAAACTGAGGGAAATACTTACGCTACTTCGATGCAAAATCCTCTCCTCTTTGTGGAAATCCAACGCAGTGCTCAAGAGGTAGCCAGAACAATTTCTGGCGCCGTTGCCGGGGAGTCTGCGCAAAAGTCAACATACCAAGTACCCATCACAATCCCTATCTCCTGCATTACATTATTTGCCATTTTCCTCTCGTTTTCCACTCCCCCACTTCACCCTTGCTGTTTTATTCGCCTTCTCTCTCTATCCTTCCTCTTTGTCAGGACCCCGATTCCAAGTCACATTGATCTAGCCGGTAACACCTCATATCACTTCGCGGCCTCACGCACGGTATTCCCACGGGTGTCGCCTTGCCATGGCACAGGATCATTTGCGCCTTTTGGCTCACGTATATGATAGTGTCGCTAGCATCCATATGACAGAGAACCCGGGCCGACATGACTAGTCGTGAACCCAAAGTGGCACTAACTTACAGGGACAGGCATACATGAATCAACATCGAGCATGTCGGTCAGCAGCGTGTGAATCCGGGCTGTAGCACTGGGCTAACAGGATCCGGTGAACCGGGCTGTAGCAGGCTAGGCAGGACTCCGGATGTCACCGCGTGACATTTCCCCGAAGGGACAGACACAGGAATGAAGCGAGTCACATGCCGGCCAGTCAAGTGTTCCGGAGCAGTAGTGCTGGGCTAGCAGGACTCCGGTGAATAGGGCTGTAGCGGACTACTATGGCTCATGGAAGCACAAGACTACATTTCCCCATAAGAGAGGCTACCAAGGGTAAACAACTAGGTTGTCGGATCCCACACATACTAAGCATTTCAGTCATACACACAATATGCTCAATATGTGCAATACAACATGGCATCACAACAAGACTCTACGACTCAGAGTATTTAATCATTAGGCTCCGAGGAGCGAGATATTACAAACATGGGTCTCATGACCCAACAATCATAGCATACAAATCAAAGCACATGGGGAAGCTTAACATGTCTGAGTACAAACATCTACAAATGAAAAAGGTTGAGAAGCTTGACTATCCACCAGATCCTGCCGAGGGCACAAGATCGTAGCTGAGGTATCAAGCTAAACGTCGAAGTCCACACGGAACTACTAGCGAGACTGACGTCTCTCTACAAAACATAAAATAGGCAATCGTGAGTACAAATGTACCCAGCAAGACTTACATCAAAACTAGCTACATATGCATCGGTATCAACAAAGAGGGGTAGTGGAATTTAACTGCAGCAAGCCAGCTTTGACTCAGTGGCTAACCTGAACTACGACTGCAAGCAACTCTTTTGAGGTGGCGCACGCGAGTCCACATATTCACCATACCAATACACCGCTATGGATCCGCTCCCGTCTCCCTGCGAGAACGCCATCCATAGCACTCACACTTATCTTGCGCATTTTAGAGTATCCACTTTCACTTGTCTATGAACTATGCAAGGGGTCCAAGTTTCCATATCCGAGGAATCCGGCTATTCGAATAGATAATGATAATCCTGCAGGGGTGTACTTCTTCACACACGCTCTCGCCACTTACCACCATGTACACATCATGTATCTCGGCAACCTTCAAGCGGAAGTCTGGCGAGGGAGTCATCCACGACCTGACTAACCAACAAGTCTCTAGTCCATGTTTGTCGCCTATTCGGGTTCCATCCGCAAGGAGATCCGGCTGGGGTGTCGCTCACGGCCCCAAATGATGTGAGCAGGTTTCCCAAGCCCACCATCCGGGTGCCACTTGGTACACCGGGCCACTGTGCCTAGTCTGCCCCAAGCCCAGTTGTACCAGGTGCCACTTGGTAGACTACTAACGCTACCTACAAACACCAGAAACTAGTTGCAACTCCTGGACAGAGATCAGGTTGATTAATAAGTCGAGAGAGCTTGGAGCGCCTAGAGCCCAATGTGTGGTAGTAACTGTTTATGGATCACAAACACAGAACCTAGTTCCTGAGGACGGCTGCAATGAGACAACCCACCATGTACTCCTACATGGCCTCTCACTGCTACCTTTACCAAATCGTGTTCACACACTTAGCTCTCAACAATAGGACATGTTCACCATGTTCCAATTCATCCCCGATGAATCGGACCTGACTCAACTCTAAGCAGTAGCAGGCATGACAAACAAGCATGAATGAGTAGGCACATCAGGGCTCAAACAACTCCTACTCATGCTAGTGGGTTTCATCTATTTATTGTGGCAATGAAAGGTCATGCAGGGGAAAGGGGTTCAGCTACCGCAGCATGTAACAGTTGAATCGATGTTGTCCTAATGCAGTAAAAGAGAGCAGGAGTGAGAGAGTGGGATTGTATAGGAATGAACAAGGGGGTTTTGCTTGCCTGGCACTTCTGAAGATAGTATAGCTCTTCATCGGTGTCATCGAACTCATCCTCGGAACCACGTCTATCGAGAGGGGACAAATACCGGCAACAGAGAAAGAAACACAATCAATGCAATGCACAATATGATGCATGATCATGACATGGCAATAATGTTATGATTTGCACTAATGCATCTAGAAACAATTTAAATGAAGTCCATATGGACCAAGGGTTCATATGCAAACTCCATATTTAGCATTTAAAATGCCATTATCATGTTTTCACTTATACAGTGGGTATAAGTTGGTTTATCATGCATGAAAGTAGCATAAATGGATAAATTGTATTTTTCTGATAATTTTTCATATATAAAACTTTTCATTTGGAGTTACGGTTTAATTTCTATGATTTTTCAAAGTTTTGGATATTTTCTGAAATTTCCTGGATTATTTTTAATCCAGAAAATTATTAACTGCATCAGCATTGTGCAAGCATGATGTCAGGGAGTCAACTGAGGCTGACTAGGTCAAAACTGACCAGTGGGTCCCAGTGGTCAGCGACTCAATGGCTAATCTAAATTAAAATTAAGCTAAACTAATTAGTAAGGGGGTTGGCCCCACATGTCAGTGTCTCAACTGCTTAATAGGGTAATTAGCACTAATATTTTGCCTAACCTAAATTTAAACTGGGGTGGGGCCCATGTGTCAGTGAGATAGAGAGTTAACAGGGGGTTATTTAACTTAACCCGTGTTTTAAACACCAGTGGTCCCACATGTCATTGACTCTAGGGGGTTAGTTAGGCGCTAATGACGGTGCCACGTCACCAGCCATCGGAGTTGGACGCCGGCGACCAAACCCGGTGGCGGAGGATCACCGGAGTTTCTCGGGACGACGCTACAGGGGTCGGCTCGACGCGCTGGAGGCACCAGAGGGATGCCCATCCTCGCGCGCATCCAGGTGATCACGCGGGAGGCTGCGGGGTGGCCGGGAGCAGCATCGGCGGTGAGCGAGGCGGTCGCCGGAGCTATGGCTCCATGGGTGCGAGGACTGCAGCGCGCTAGCGAGCGAGCTGATGGCCGCATTGGGCTCCTGGGAGGTCCCTGAACATGCTTGCGTTCTAGGGTTAGCCAGGCGGGGCTGCTACCGACGGTGATGACAGAAGCAGCGCCGCCGAGCTTCGGTGATGGCGAGGAATGTCAGTACGGCATGGGGGCGAGCAAATAGAGAGAGGGGAGATGTGGTGGAGCTCACAGCGCATCCGATGGCGTCATCGGTGAGGTCGGGGACGGTTGGGTTGCTGCGAATCGACAAGGACAGCCGTTGGTGCAGAGGACGAAGATGGCGTCGATGGCGTCCATGTTGTGCTCCTCTGGTTGCTATCGACGATGGGGACGCGTACGAGGTCGGCGCAGAGCTCCCGAGCATGGCAGCGCGATGAGGGGATGGCGATGACCACGCGAGCGGCAGCGGCGGCCGGTGGGGCTGTCGGTGGTCGCGTGGAGTAGGGCTAGAGAGGGAGAGAGGCACCAGAGAGATGGGGTGAGAGGGAAGGTGCTGGGCGTCTCCAGGCGCGTCGGATCGGAGTGGGGAGGAAGCAGGAGGTGGAAGCGGGAGGTGGCTTCGCCTCCTGTGCGTGCGCCACACCGTCGTCCTCCTCACAAAGGAAGGAGACTACTAGCGCCTGGCTCTGGTGGGCTGGGCCGTGCTGGGCCGTGTCAGGTGAGCGCCAGGTAAGCCGTATCTCTCTCCTCTGACTTTTATTTCTTTTTTCTATTTTCTGACATTTGTTTCTAATTTAGTAAAATACTAAATCAATTTTAAACTTCATGAAAATAATTGTGTCAACTAAGTAGACTTATACAAAGCCACACAACAATTTTTAGAATTATTGAACATATATTTATATATATAATAAATATAAATCCAATTCAAGTAGTTATTGAATTAATTTCAAATGCCCAAAATAAATATTTATGAAACTCCAAAAATATTGGTTTGAATTTTACCTCTTGCCAATATTTTTACAGAATAACAGGAACATTTCCTTGGACTCATTTGAAAAGATTTTTAACGTTGATTATTTCTGAAGTGATTTCTGAGGGTTTTAACTAACCTCAATTCAACTTTCAGAATTTAGACATGATGCATGGATGCTCTCTTATGCAACTATTGCAAACAATTCTAGGGCTGTGACAACTCACCCCCACTAAACAAGAATCTCGTCTCGAGATTCAAGTCGTGAGGTAGGAAGACAAAGCGACACAAGCTAACACAATCTTCACGATCCAAATGTCCTTCTCGAGGATGTTGATTCATTGCTTCATATTGACCTTGACGTCTTTGCTTTCGAGATCTTCATCCAACATGATGACGACAGAAGGAAACTCTACATGAAACGATTTCCTCGAAGAATGAGCACTCAAGATCAACTCATGGAGTGAGACGTTGAAACATCTCTTGAGTTGGGACACAAAACATACACCAAGATGGATGGATAGTAACGGATGGTGAAGTTCGATTTGGTAGGCAACTATTCCATGCTTAAGAAGATGGCGGATGGGTTTAAAGTAGCAAGGAGATAATTACCACGATTCCATAATGTGGCACCCTAGAGGAGGTGACTCGTAGGATTATTCTCTTAAGTGGCAAAAAGAGTTACTTTTGATCCATAGATCATTGAAACTCTTCATACCATCCTGAGGCAATTCTTAATGGAACGTTTGAAGGAGTTCGAAAGAATGACATACTCGGGCTAGGGTGGACGATGTGGACTACCTTGTTGAAGACAACGTAATGGATGATTTTGCTTATCATCGGAGATGGATGGGACCCATGGTAAGCCCACTTTTGAAGATGATCCTGGACAACAATTACTGGGGTGCAAGCTGGGAATAAAATGCAAATGCTGGGAATGACCCAACCATCATATCTGCCTGAGATTCAGATCTGGTTGGTAACAGGATATCTCAGACAGCATGTCTGGAAAAGAAAGGTAGCAACACAAATCGACGGGATGGCGTTGCAAGATTCTCGAGAATGAACTACGATAGCAAGCTCCAAAACATGAGCTGCTTCTGCTACAAACATGTGAACACGCTGTCCTAGACAAGCATGACCACATGGTAGTCTTACAACAAAACACTACTGAGTTCTAGTTGGGAACCATCATCGAGGATATTGGAATCTTGTACATGAACTAGTATTCGCACATCAACTCTTTTTTCTTGAACAAATTAATCAGTGGCTTGGTGTGCTAGGAACACATATGGAGTGGAGGCGGCCAACCTATCAAACCATAGAGAACTTCGCACGTGCATGACTAACTTGGGATGATTCCAAAGGAGGCAAAAATAAACTCTCTTGAATTCACGGCGGAAACTTGCATCGAATGCACATGAATTAGAGGAAGTCACTTCTTTCATCCAAACATATGCTTCATGAGATAGCATGAAGAAATGCTTTCAAAAGTTTCCAACACTAGCTTAATGTTCAACATGAATCATGGAGGAGATAAAGACGTTGTCGATGGGCTCGACAACAATTTATCAAGATTTCCATAAGATGGGGTTACATGGTTATGTGAACAATATGATAGCATTGATCAGACCAAAGGATGTAATGATGTATGCTCGAGGGATCAACCACAAGTAAGACAACATTACGACATCGTTGGTACTGATTTGATTTGGTGATAGCCCATACTCAAATCAAAGTTTTGATAACACAGTAGGTCCAACAACTGATCACAGGGACCAATTGATAAAGATATCATCTTTCGTCAACTAACACACAAACACATGGATATCCTTTTGGAACGAACTAAGTTAGGCAAGCTTTTATCTTCCAACTCTCCAAGTTGTTGTTTGGCTTAACCAACTAGCTCAGGGGTATCCAACACAGATTCTTAGAGAAGGAGTGGTTTATGGAAAAAACAACTTGATCACGAACTCCACATAGCAGTCAGGTGATAACCTAGTAATACTTCCGAGAAGATATTCAAAAAATCATGAACCACCGAAATGTTATTAATCTCGAGAGCAATCTTGCTTCTAAGGCAAGATGATATGATCAAATAAGCAAGGATTGGCACTATCCTAACTCATTGATCGAAAGGTGCACTGGAAAAAAGGCTAGGTAGCACGATCGACCTTAGGGTGATGATTCAAAAATCAACACGCTAAGAATGAGGTTATTGGCCATTAATCACCAAGCAACGGGGTTGCTAGGAGTATTGATTTCACACACCATGATTCACTTGTCGGTATTCCGGTTACAATAACACGGAGACCTAGCAATGAACGATGATGGCGAGAAGTATCACTATATCAAGAGTTCATAGGAGGTGGTGCAATTCCCATGACAACCTTGACATCAAGACGGTGATACTTCAGGGTAGAACAAAATCAAAAGCTGGATTGGCATTTTGATCTGCGAAATACAACTACTTTGACCCAATCCTGGATATGGGTGAGGTACTGGAGTTTGTTTCTCCTAGTCATTCTGGAATAGAATGGCTTGATGGACCACAAGAATAATAGACACTGAAAAACACGATGGCACAACTATTCCTGACTATCACTTGATAGACGGAGGTCAGGGTATAACTAAAGAGGGATAACTCAAAGGAACATATGTTTTTCTGAGTTATGGATGCATAAACTAGTATGTCCAGCGAAGCTCAACATTTCTTCCGGATAACCCATGCGGAAAGGGTAGAATTGGCAGATTCATAATATAACATAGACCTCATCAAGAGCACTCTTATTGCGATCCTTTCGTTCAAGACGAACGTCTGCCATGGATGGTTCACGGTATTGGAAGAATGATATACCACGGACCTCGATGACTATCACAAGGTTACTAATATCCTAAAGGAACTAGCAAACACTATCAACATGAAGTAAGTAGGGTGAATCTCGGGTTCAAGAACCTAGGAATAGAATACCTACTACTAAATGGCATCACGAGATGCTTTCGAGAATGGTGGCCAGAATCATCACACTGGGAACACAAAACATGGCTAGATTACTAGGTGACTCCCTAAAGCGCCTAGGGTCATAATAATAGCTCCAACATATATGTCGAGGCAACAGAGTACCTCAACTCACCGATTAGTGTGATTAATCTGGCCCAAATGGACATCAGGAACATGGAGGAATGATTGCAAGTGCATCAGACTATCTAGAATCCTGGGATGACTCGGACAGCATAATGGTTGTAAATGCTCAAAAAATATTTGAGACATCCTGCAAAATAGTGGCATGACCACTCAACATCACAATATCAATGTTCTGAGGCCAGCTATGAACATACAGAAGTAATAGTAACTGAACTGAGCCTTGATTCCATCAATCCTACAAGTCTATGGATTAGTAACACGTGATCCTGATAGAAAGATGAGAAGCCTAGTTCTTAATCCCCGTAGAAGAGAAAAGGGTGACTCAGTTCAGAGGGCATGAGGTATAAGGAGTAAAAAGAGCCTTACGTTCCATCCCACAATCAATTCCCTTATATAACTAAAGCATTTCTAGACACAACTTCGACCAGTTTGGCTTGGTAATCCCACAGGCAGTCAGGCTCTGATACCAAAGCTGTCTCGACCCCGATTCCAAGTCACATTGATCTAGCCGGTAACACCTCATATCACTTTGCGACCTCACGCACGGTATTCCCACGGGTGTCGCCTTACCATGGCCCGGGACCGTTTGCGCCTTTTGGCTCACGTATATGATAGTGTCGCTAGCATCCATATGACAGAGAACCCGAGCCGACATGACTAGTCGTGAACCCAAAGTGGCACTAACTTATGGGGACAGGCATACATGAATCGACATCGAGCATGTTGGTCAGCAGCGTGCGAATCCGGGCTATAGCACTAGGCTAACAGGACTCCGGTGAACCGGGCTGTAGCAGGCTAGGCAGGACTCCGGATGTCACCGCGTGACATTTCCCAGAAGGGACAGACACAGGAACGAAGCGAGTCACATGTCGGCCAGTCAAGTATTCCGGAGCAGTAGTGCTGGGCTAGCAGGACTCCGGTGAACCGGGCTGTAGCGGACTACTATGGCTCATGGAAGCACAAGACTACATTTCCCCATAAGAGAGGCTACCAAGGATAAACAACTAGGTTGTCGGATCTCACACATACCAAGCATTTCAATCATACACACAATATGCTCAATATGTGCAATACAACATGGCATCACAACAAGACTCTACGACTCAGAGTATTTATTCATTAGGCTCCGAGGAGCAAGATATTACAAACATGGGTGTCATGACCCAACAATCATAGCATACAAATCAAAGCACATGCGGAAGCTTAACATGTCTGAGTACAGACATCTACAAATGAAAAAGGCTGAGAAGCCTGACTATCTACCAGATCCTGCCGAGGGCACAAGATCGTAGCTGAGGTATCAAGCTAAACGTCGAAGTCCACATGGAACTACTAGCGAGACTGACGTCTCTCTACAAAACATAAAATAGGCAATCGTGAGTACAAATGTACCCAGCAAGACTTACATCAAAACTAGCTACATATGCATCGGTATCAACAAAGGGGGGGGTAGTGGAATTTAACTACAGCAAGCCAGCTTTGACTCAGTGGCTAACCTGAACTACGACTGCAAGCAACTCTTTTGAGGTGGCGCACACGAGTCCACATATTCACCATACCAATACACCGCTATGGATCCGCTCCCGTCTCCCTGCGAGAACGCCATCCATAGCACTCACACTTATCTTGCGCATTTTAGAGTATCCACTTTCACTTGTCTATGAACTATGCAAGGGGTCCAAGTTTCCATATCCGAGGAATCCGGCTATTCGAATAGATAATGATAACCCTGCAGGGGTATACTTCTTCACACACGCTCTCGCCACTTACCACCATGTACACATCGTGTATCTCGGCAACCTTCAAGCGTAAGCCTGGCGAGGGAGTCGGCCACGACCTGACTAACAAACAAGTCTCTAGTCCAGGTTTATCGCCTATTTGGGTTCCATCCGCAAGGAGATCCGGCCGGGGTGTCGCTCACGGCCCCAAACGATGTGAGCAGGGTTCCCAAGCCCACCATCCGGGTGCCACTTGGTACACCGGGCCACTGTGCCTAGTCTGTCCCAAGCCCACCTGTACCGGGTGCCACTTGGTAGACTACTAACACTACCTACAAAACCAGAAACTAGTTGCAACTCCTGGACAGAGATCAGGTTGATTAATAAGTCGAGAGAGCTTGGAGCGCCCAGAGCCCAATGTGTGGTAGTAACTATTCATGGATCACAAACACACAACTCAGTTCCTGAGGACGGCTGCAATGAGACAACCCATCATGTACTCCTACATGGCCTCTCACCGCTATCTTTACCAAATCGTGTTCACACACTTTTCTCTCAACAGTAGGACATGTTCGCCACGTTCCAATTCATCCCCGATGAATCGTACCTGACTCAACTCTAAGCAGTAGCAGGCATGACAAACAAGCATGAATGAGTAGGCACATCAGGGCTCAAACAACTCCTACTCATGCTAGTGGGTTTCATCTATTTACTGTGGCAATGACAGGTCATGCAGGGGAAAGGGGTTCAGCTACCGCAGCATGTAATAGTTGAATCGTTGTTGTCCTAATGAAGTAAAAGAGAGCAGGAGCGAGAGAGTGGGATTGTATCGGAATGAACAAGGGGGTTTTGCTTGCCTGGCACTTCTGAAGATAGTATAGCTCTTCTTCGGTGTCATCGAACTCATCGTCGGAACCACGTCTATCGAGAGGGGACAAATACCGACAACAGAGAAAGAAACACAAACAATGCAATGCACAATATGATGCATGATCATGACATGGCAATAATGTTATAATTTGCACTAATGCATCTAGCAACAATTTAAATGAAGTCCATATGGACCAAGGGTTCATATGCAAACTCCATATTTAGCATTTAAAATGCCATTATCATGTTTTCACTTATACAGTGGGTATAAGTTGGTTTATCATGCATGAAAGTAGCATAAATGGATATATTGGATTTTTTCTGATAATTTTTCATATATAAAACTTTTCATTTGGAGTTACGGTTTAATTTCTATGATTTTTCAAAGTTTTGGATATTTTCTGAAATTTCCTGGATTATTTTTAAACCATAAAATTATTAACTGCGTCAGCATTGTGCAAGCATGACGTTAGCGAGTCAACTGAGGCTGACCAGGTCAAACCTGACCAGTGGTTCCAAGTGGTAGCGACTCAATGGCTAATCTAAATTAAAATTAAGCTAAACTAATTAGTAAGGGGGTTTGCCCCACATGTCAGTGTCTCAACTGCTTAATAGGGTAATTAGCACTAATATTTTGCCTAACCTAAATTTAAACTGGGGCGGGGCCCACGTGTCAGTGAGATAGAGAGTTAACAGGGGGTTATTTAACTTAACCCGTGTTTTAAACAGCAATGGTCCCACATGTCATTGACTCTAGGGGGGTTACTTAGGCGTTAATGACGGCGACCAAACCCGACGGCGGAGGATCGCCGGAGTTTCTCGGGATGGCTCTACAGGGGTCGGCTCAATGCGCTGGAGGCACCAGAGGGATGCCCATCCTCGCGCGCATCCAGGTGATCACGCAGGAGGCTGCGGGGTGGCCAGGAGCAGCGTCGGCGGCGAGCGAGGCGGTGGTCGGAGCTACGGCTCCACGGGCGCGAGGACTGGAGCGCGCTAGCGAGCGAGCTGATGGCCGCGTTGGACTCCTGGGAGCTCCCTGAGCACGCTTGCGTGCTCGGGTTAGCCAGGCGGGGCTGCTACCGACGGTGATGACAGACGCAGCGCTGGCGAGCTTCGGTGATGGCGGGGAATGTCAGTACGGCATGGGGGCGAGCAAATGGAGAGAGGGGAGATGCGGTGGAGCTCACAGCGCATCCGATGGCATCGTCGGTGAGGTCGGGGACAGTCGGGTTGCTGCGAATCGACGAGGACATCCGTTGGTGCAGAGGACGAAGACGGCGCCGATGGCGGCCATGTTGTGCTCCTCTGGTTACTATCGATGATGGGGACACGTACGAGGTCGGCGCGGAGCTCCCGAGCATGGCAGCGCGACGAGGGGATGGCGATGGCCACGCGAGCGGCAGCGGCGGCCGGTGGGGCTGTCGGTGGTCGCGTGGAGCAGGGCTAGAGAGGGATAGAGGCACCAGAGAGATGGGGGTGAGAGGGAAGGTGTTGGGCGTCTCCAGGCGCGTCGGATCAGAGTGGGGAGGAAGCAGGAGGTGGCTTTGCCACCTGTGCGTGCGCCACACCGTCGTCCTCCTGGCAAAGGAAGGAGACGACTGGCGCCTGGCTCTGGTGGGCTGGGCCGTGCTGGGCCGTGTCAGGTGAGCGCCAGGTAAGCCGTACCTCTCTCCTCTGCCTTTTATTTCTATTTTCTATTTTCTGACATTTGTTTCTGATTTAGTAAAATACTAAATCAATTTTAAACTTCATGAAAATAATTGTGTCAACTAAGTAGACTTATACAAAGCCACACAACAATTTTCAGAATTATTGAACATATATTTATATATATAATAAATATAAATCCAATTCAAGTAGTTATCTAATTAATTTCAAATGCCCAAAATAAATATTTATGAAACTCCAAAAATATTGGTTTGAATTTTACCTCTTGCCAATATTTTTACAGAATAACAGGAACATTTCCTTGGACTCATTTGAAAAGATTTTTAACGTTGATTATTTCTGAAGTGATTTCTGAGGGTTTCAACTAACCTCAATTCAACTTTCAGAATTTAGACATGATGCATGGATGCTCTCTTATGCAACTATTGCAAACAATTCTAGGGCTATGACACTCTCTTTCTATATTTGCCTCTTTTTGCCCGTTTGCCTTTTGTTTGCTCATGTGTTGGATTGCTTGTTTGTCGCGATGGCTCAAGATAATACTAAATTGTGTGACTTCACCAATACCAACAACAATGATTTCCTTAGCACTCTGATTGCTCCTCTTACCGATGCTGAATCTTGTGAAATTAATACTGCTTTGCTGAATCTTGTCATGAAAGATCCGTTCTCCGGCCTTCCTAGTGAAGATGCCGCTACCCATCTTAATAGCTTCGTTGATTTGTGTGACATGCAAAAGAAGAAAGATGTCGATAATGATATCGTTAAATTGAAGCTATTTCCTTTTTCGCTTAGAGATCATGCTAAAGCTTGGTTTTCATCTTTCCCTAAAAATAGTATTGATTCATGGAACAAGTTCAAAGATGCTTTTATCTCTAAGTATTTTCCTCCCGCTAAGATCATCTCTCTTAGAAAAGATATTATGAATTTTAAGCAACTTGATCATGAACATGTTGCACAAGCTTGGGAGAGAATGAAATTAATGATACGTAATTGCCCTACTCATGGTTTAAATTTGTGGATGCTTATACAAAAATTTTATGCCGGATTGAATTTTGCTTCTAGAAATCTTTTAGATTCGGCCGTGGGAGGCACTTTTATGGAAATCACTTTAGGAGAAGCTACTAAACTCCTAGATAATATTATGGTTAATTATTCTCAATGGCATACTGAAAGATCTACTAAAAAGGTGCATGCGATAGAAGAAATTAAATTTTTGAGTGGAAAGATGGATGAACTTATGAAATTATTTGCTAATAAGAGTGTTTCTTCTGATCCTAATGATGTGCCCTTGTCTACTTTGATTGAGAATAATAATGAATCTATGGATGTGAATTTTTTTGGTAGGAACAATTTTGGTAACAACGCGTATAGAGGAAATTTCAACCCTAGGTCTTATCCTAGTAATCCCTCTAATAATTATGGTAATTCCTACAATAATTCTTATGGAAATTATAATAATATGCCCTCTGATTTTGAATCTAATATTAAACAATTTATTACTTTGCAAAAAAAAAATTAATGCTTTGGTTGAAGAAAAATTGCTTAAGATTGATGATTTGGCTAGGAACGTTGATAGAATTGCTCTTGATGTTGATTCTTTGAAACTTAGATCTATTCCACCTAAGCATGATATCAATGAGTCTCTCAAAGCCATGAGAATTTCCATTGACGAGTGCAAGGAAAGAACCGCTAGGACGCGTGCTATGAGAGATGCCTTTATTAAAGCGTGTTGTTCTAATTCCTATGAAAATAAAGATGAAGATCTAAAAGTTATTGATGTGTCCCCTATTAAATCTTTGTTTTGCAATATGAATCTTGATAATGATGGGACTGAATATGATCCACCTTCACCTAGAAGGCTTTCTAAGAATTTGGAATTTGTTGATCTTGATGCTAAATTTGGTAAAAGTGGGATTGAAGAAATTAAAACCATAGATGTTGCTAAACCCACTATTATGGATTTCAAGGAATTTAACTATGAAAATTTCTCTTTGATTGATTGTATTTCCTTGTTGCAATCCGTGCTAAATTCTCCTCACGCTTATAGTCAAAATAAAGCGTTTACTAAGCATATCGTTGATGCCTTGATGCAATCTTATGAAGAAAAACTTGAATTGGAAGTTTCTATCCCTAGAAAACTTTATGATGAGTGGGAACCTACTATTAAAATTAAAATTAAAGATCATGAATGCTATGCTTTGTGTGATTTGGGTGCTAGTGTTTCCACGATTCCAAAGACTTTGTGTGATTTGTTAGGTTTCTGTGATTTTGATGACTGCTCTCTAAACTTGCACCTTGCGGATTCCACTATTAAGAAACCTATGGGAAGAATTAATGATGTTCTTATTGTTGCAAATAGGAATTATGTGCCCATAGATTTTATCGTTCTTGATATAGATTGCAATCCTTCTTGCCCTATTATTCTCGGTAGACCTTTCCTTAGAATGGTTGGTGCAATTATTGATATGAAGGAAGGGAATATTAGATTCCAATTTCCATTAAAAAAGGGCATGGAACACTTCCCTAGAAATAAAATAAAATTACCATATGAATCTATCTAAGAGCCACTTATGGATTGCCTACCAAAGATGGCAATACCTAGATCTATTCTTGCTTGTTATGCCTAGCTAGGGGCGTTAAACGATAGCGCTTGTTGGGAGGCAACCCAATTTTATTTTTATTCCTTGCTTTTTGCTCCTGTTTAGTAATAAATAAATTATTTAGACTCTGTTTTGGTTGTGTTTTTTGTGTTTAATTAGTGTTTGTGCCAAGTAGAACCGTTGGGAAGACTTGGGGAAAGTCTTGTTGAACTTGCTGTAAAAAACAGAAACTTTAGCGCTCACGAGAACTGCTGTCATTTTTATTTGGAGAGTTATATTTAGTTAATTCTTTTTGCATATGATTAATAGATAAATTCCTCACGTCCATAAATTTATTTTATAATTTTTGGGGTTCCATATCTTGCGCTAGCTACAGATTACTACAGACTGTTCTGTTTTTGACAGATTCTGTTTTTCGTGTCTTGTTTGCTTATTTTGATGAATATATGGCAAGTAAAATAGTTTATAATCCATAGAGAAGTTGGAATACAGTAGGTTTAACACCAATATAAAAAAAGAATGAGTTCACTACAGTACCTTGAAGTGGTCTTTTGTTTTCTTTCGCTAACGGAGCTCACGAGATTTTCTACTTTAAGTTTTGTGTTGTGAAGTTTTCAAGTTTTGGGTAAAGATTTGATGGATTATGGAACAAGGAGCGGCAAGAGCCTAAGCTTGGGGATGCCCATGGCACCCCCAAGATAATCTAAGGATACCTAAAAGCCAAAGCTTGGGGATGCCCCGGAAGGCATCCCCTCTTTCGTCTACTTCTATCGGTAACTTTACTTGGAGCTATATTTTTATTCACCACATGGTATGTGTTTTGCTTGGAGCGCCTTTTATGATTTGAGTCTTTGATTGTCAGTCTACCACAATCATCCTTGCTGTACACACCTTTTGAGAGCGCCATACATAATTTGGAATTTGATAGAATACTCTATGTGCTTCATTTATATCTTTTGAGTTATATAATTTTGCTCTAGTGCTTCACTTATATCTTTTAGAGCACGGTGGTGGATTTGTTTTATAGAAACTATTGATCTCTCATGCTTCACTTAGATTATTTTGAGAGTCTTAATAGCATGGTAATTTGCTTAATAATAATATTCTTGGTATTCAAGATTCGTAAAACTTTCTTTTGAGTGCGTTGAATACTAAGAAAAAAATTGATGCTTGATAATTATTTTGAGATATGAGGATGGTGATATTAGAGTCATGCTAGTTGAGTAGTTGTGAATTTGAGAAATTCTTGTGTTAAAGTTTGTGATTCCTGTAGCATGCACGTATGGTGAACCGTTATGTGATGAAGTCGGAGCATGATTTATTTATTGATTGTCTTCCTTATGAGTGGCGGTCGGGGACGAGCGATGGTCTTTTCCTACCAATCTATCCCCCTAGGAGCATGCGTGTAATACTTTGCTTTGATAACTTCTAGATTTTTGCAATAAGTATATGAGTTCTTTATGACTAATGTTGAGTCCATGGATTATACACACTTTCCTTCCTTCCACCATTGCTAGCCTCTCTAATACCGCGCACTTTCCGCCGGTATCATACACCCACCAAATACCTTCCTCAAAACAGCCACCATACCTACGTATCATGGCATTTCCATAGCCATTCCGAGATATATTGCCATGCAACTTTCCACCGTTCCATTCATTATGACACGCTCCATCATTGTCATATTGCTAGCATGATCATGTAGTTGACATTGTATTTGTGGCAAAGCCACCGTTCATAATTCTTTCATACATGTCACCCTTGATTCATTGCATATCCCGGTACACCGCCGGAGGCATTCATATAGTCATATTTTGTTCTAAGTATTGAGTTGTAATTGTTGAGTTGTGAGAAAAATAAAAAGTGTGATGATCATCATTTTTAGAGCATTGTCCCAAGTGAGGAAAGGACGATGAAGACTATGATTCCCCCACAAGTCGGGATGAGACTCCGGACGAAAAATAAAAAAAATAAAAAGAGGCCATAAAAAGAGAAGGCCCAAAAAATGAGAGAAAAAGAGAGAAGGGACAATGTTACTATCCTTTTACCACACTTGTGCTTCAAAGTAGCACCATGATCTTCATGATAGAGAGTCTCCTTTGTTATCAATTTCATATACTAGTGGGAATTTTTCATTGTAGAACTTGGCTTGTATATTCCAATGATGGGCTTCCTCAAAATGCCCTAGGTCTTCGTGAGCAAGCGAGTTGGATGCACACCCACTTAGTTTTTTTTGTTGAGCTTTCATATACTTATAGCTCTAGTGCATCCGTTGCATGGCAATCCCTACTCACTCACATTGATATCTATTGATGGGCATCTCCATAGCTCGTTGATACGCCTAGTTGATGTGAGACTATCTTCCCCTCTTTTTGTCTTCTCCACAATCACTATTCTATTCCACATATAGTGCTATATCCATGGCTCACGCTCATGTATTGCGTGAAGATCGAAAAAGTTTTGAAAATGTCAAAAGTATGAAACAATTGCTTGGCTTGTCATCGGGGTTGTGCATGATTTAAATACTTTGTGTGGTGAAGATAGAGCATAGCCAAACTATATGATTTTTAAGGCATAGCTTTCTTTGGCCATGTTATTTTGAGAAGACATAATTCCTTTGTTAGTATGCTTGAAGTATTATTATTTTTATGTCAACATGAACTTTTATCTTGAATCTTTTGAATCTGAATATTCATACCACAATTAAGAAGATTTACATTGAAATTATGCCAAGTAGCACTCCGCATCAAAAAAATTGTATTTATCATTTACCTACTCGATGACGAGCGGGAATTAAGCTTGGGGATGCTTGATACGTCTCCAACGTATCTATAATTTTTGATTGCTCCATGCTATATTATCTACTGTTTTGGACATTATTGGGCTTTATTATCCACTTTTATATTATTTTTGGGACTAACCTATTAACCGGAGGCCCAGCCCAGAATTGTTGTTTTTTTGCCTGTTTTAGGGTTTCGAAGAAAAGGAATATCAAATGGAGTCCAAACGGAATGAAACCTTCGGGAACGTGGATTTCTCACCGAATACAACTCAGAAGACTTGGACCCTATGTCAAGCCAATTAACAGGAGGCCACGAGGTAGGGGGCGCGCCTGCCCCCCCCCCCAGGCGCGCCCTCCACCCTCGTGGGCCCCCTGTTGCTCCACCGACGTACTTATTCCTCCTATATATATCCATGTACCCCCAAACGATCAGAGACGGAGCCAAAAACCTAATTCCACCGTCGCAACTTTCTGTATCCACGAGATCCCATCTTGGGGCATGTTTCGGAGCTCCGCCGTAGGGGGCATCGATCACGGAGGGCTTCTACATCATCATCCAAGCCCCTCCGATGAAGTGTGAGTAGTTTACTTCAGACCTACGGGTCCATAGTTAGTAGCTAGATGGCTTCTTCTCTCTTTTTGGATCTCAATACAATGTTCTCCCCCTCTCTCGTGGAGATCTATTCGATGTAATCTTCTTTTTGCGGTGTGTTTGTTGAGATCAATGAATTGTGGGTTTATGATCCAGTCTATCTATGAATAATATTTGAATCTTCTCTGAATTCTTTTATGTATGATTGGTTATCTTTGAAAGTCTCTTCGAATTATCAGTTTGGTTTGGCCTACTAGATTGGTTTTTCTTACCATGGGATAAGTGCTTAGCTTTGGGTTTGATCTTGCGATGTCCTTTCCCAGTGACAGAAGGGGCAGCAAAGCACTTATTTTATTGTTGCCATCGAGGATAACAAGATGGGGGTTTTATCATATTGCATGAAACTATCCCTCTACATCATGTCATCTTGCTTAAGGCGTTACTCTGTTTTTAACTTAATATTGTAGATGCATGTTGGATAGCGGTCGATGAGTGGAGTAATAGTAGTAGATGCAGGCAGGAGTCGGTCTACTTGTCTCGGACGTGATGCCTATATACATGATCATACCATTCTCACAACTATGCTCAATTCTCTCAATTGCTCAACAGTAATTTGTTCACCCACCGTAGAATACTTATGCTCTTGAGAGAAGACACTAGTGAAACCTATGGCCCCGGGTCTCTTTCTCATCATATCAATCTCCATCACTTTATTATTGCTTTGCTTTTACTTTGCCTTTCACTTTTCACTTTGCATCTCTATACCAAAAATACCAAAAATATTATTTATCATCTCTATCAGATCTCACTTTCGTAAGTGACCGTGAAGGGATTGACAACCCCTAAGCGCGTTGGTTGCGTTGAGCTATTGTTTTTGTGTAGGTACGAGGGACTCGTGCGTAGCCTCCTACTAGATTGATACCTTGGTTCTCAAAAACTAAGGGAAATACCACGCTACTTTGCTGCATCATCCTCTCCTCTTCGGGGAAATCCAACGCAAGAGGTAGCAGGCATGGGCGAGGAGATCCATGGATCGGGACGAGGTGCAGTGCTGCTCTCTCCCTGCCTCTCTCTAACGGCGCACGCACATGAGAAAGGGATCGATGGGGGAGATGGGGATCGGGCAAGCGGCGGCGCTGAATGGGCATCGAGGGAGAGAGCGAGTGGAGGGGTCGGGGCTAGGTTAGGTGCGGTTGGGCCTTGCCCTCGGCTGCTGGGCTGAACAGGAGGCCCAGGTGGGCTACAGGGATGGATGCCTAGCTGGGTTTCCCCCTCCGTTTTCTATTTCTCACAAGAAGAAAGAAAGAAAAAAACACATGAGATAAAAGAAATGACTAGAGGAGTAGCAAAGGAGTTTGGCAGGGAGAAAAATCTTTACGGACTCACAAAAATGTGAAGGATGACAATAAAATGGTTCGAGCATTCTTCGCGGAATTAAGATTCGCACAAGGTTGAATTTCAAAACCCATTCCAATGAACTACAAATGGGTTGAAATTATAGGAGATGACCCTACACACTAGATGTGATTTATGGGCAGATCTGGAACATTTATGGATAAGTAAAATTGCAACTCAATTTTACTAAAAAGGCTCCAAAGGAAGAAAAGAAGTGGAGTTGGATAAAAAGGAAATTGAAGAACGGTGCAAATGTGTTATGGGTGAATCCAAGCCAATGGAATGGTTTAATATAGCTCCCTAAATATTAAGAGGATATGTTATAAAGAGAATCACCATGTGAATTCCCTCGGTTTAAATGGACCGAAGATCTATACGATTTATTTAGTTGAGTTGCAAAAGAATTAATGATATGATACATGATGACAAGACGCAATGCAAAATATGCAATGAAGAATGCAACGAACCAAACAAATCACACGATGAAACCCGGAATTCATGAAAGGCACCTGAAGCTCCAGTCTTGGGGCGTCACACAGGGTGTGGGCCCCCTGGCCTTAATTTATTTCGCCAGTATTTTTATATATTCCAAAAATATTCTCCGTTGATTTTTCAGGTCATTCCGAGAACTTTTATTTCTACACAAAAATAACACCATGGCAATTCTGCTGAAAACAGCGTCAGTCCGGGTTAGTTTCATTCAAATCATGCAAGTTAGAGTCCAAAACAAGGGCAAAAGTGTTTGGAAAAGTAGATACAATGGAGACGTATCAGGTCACTCCCTGGCCGTGCTCCCAACCTGAACCGCAACAGGGAGAGAGGCCACGCCCTGCTCTATGCCGATTACTTTGCGAACACCCCGCTCTTCAAGCCGGATAAATTATGTCGCCGTTTTCGTATGGCAAGGCATGTGTTCAATCGTATCCGAGAGGGATTGATTGCTCATTAACCATACTTCGAGTGCAAGACGGATGCCCTTGGCAAGCTTGGATTCTCCTCTTACCAGAAATGCACCGCAGCCATCCGCATGCTTGCATATGGAATTCCAGGCGATCTGGTGAATGAGTATGTGCATATGAGTGAGACAACATGTCTGATGTCAATGTACAAGTTCTGCAGGCTGTGATCGAGGTGTTTGGCCCTGAGTACTTGAGGCAGCCAACTGCCGCTGATATAGAGAGATTGTTGGAGACCAACGCAGCTAGAGGCCTTCCAGGCATGCTTGGCAGCATAGATTGTATGCACTGGGAGTGGAAGAACTGTCCATTTGCTTGGCAGGACCAGTACAAGGGGCATGTCAAAGCATGCACTGTCATATTAGAAGTGGTGGCTTCGCAGGATCTTTGGATATGGCATTCTTTCTTCGGCATGGCAGGTTCTCCCAATGATATCAACGTGCTGCAGTGTTCTCCAGTCTTCGCAAGGCTTGCAGAAGGCCATTCCCTACCTGTCAACTTTGAGATCAACGGCCACCGGTACAACAAGGGATACTATCTAGCTGATGGTATATATCCTCAGTGATCAACTTTTGTGAAGACAATCTCGAACCCCCAAGGTGAGAAGAGGAAGAGATTTGTCCAAATGTAAGAGAGTGCTAGAAAGGATGTGGAACGTGCTTTTGGTGTGCTTCAATCCCGATGGGGTATCGTTTGAAACCCTGCACTGTCATGGGATGAAGGGGAGCTTTGTGAGGTGATGACTGCTTGTGTGATCATGCACAACATGATCGTCGAGGACGAGCGTGATGACAGTATCTGCGACAAAGGATTTGATTATCAAGGTGAAAATGTTAAGCCCCTGCACCAAGAACCGGCCACGTTTGAACAGTTTGTCCAATTCCATCGTGAGCTGCGTGATTGGCCCACTCATTTGGATCTTCAAAATGACTTGGTTGAGCACGTGTGGGATCACATTGACAACCAATAGATGTATTGGTTCATTTTATATTCATTCAAGATAATTTCGATTTGGTTGTAAAACTATTTTATTAGAGACAATTTTGATTGGGTTGTCAAACTATTTTTATTTTCAAACAATTAATATTTGGACGTGCAAACTTGTTTTGATATGAAAATATGAGCATTTTTGACCCTGACGAACAGGATGGGGCAAACAGATGTGGCCGCGCGCTGGGCGCACGACCACCGCATCTCATGACAGGCCCGAACACGATCCCATCGCTTTACCCAAATGGACCGATTCCAGGCAAAGCAGACGTTCGTTTGAGGTCGCGCGGTGGAGTTGGCCTGAGCTGCTGCCATCGCCGGATCTCTCTCGCAAAGGAAACAAGGGGGATACGTCAAGGACACCAGGTCTGTCCCCCGGATGCAATGCGGCGGTTTGCAACAGGATTGACCAGTCAACGTTTGGAGGTAGAAGAGAAGATATGTCAGTCCGTTTCCTATCCAACGGTTCCTATACAATCGATTGAAACTGAAAACGTTTTCAGCTATCTCCTCAAGAATAGGCGGTCCCTACAATTTAGATCTCTTGTTCCACCGTAAAATCCGGCTCCATGGGCTTCTTGAGCGCCTTGCCGTCGCAGCTGTGCCGTCGGCACCTCACGCTCCCTCCCGCCCGCCCGTCGCCTGCCTGTGGCATCATGTGCTCCATGGACGCGCGGCGTCGCTTGTGCCGGCGCCACGCGGCCTGGATGAAGCACGCCGCCCACGTCCGCCACTGGTGCGAGTAGAACCGGAACCTGTGCCGGATCCGCGCGCTGTGCAGGCGCCGGAACTGCGACGCCACGAACCGGAGGTCCTCCGCGACGAGCGCGAACGCCTCGACCTCGGAGACGGCCCGCACGGTGCGCGTGGACCGCGGCAGGTACTCGGAAGGCCGCGGGTCCAGCGCCCACGTCAGGAGCTCCTCCCCGCAGAACTCCCCTGCCCCGATGCGGCACGAGTTGAAGAACCCGGACCGCCCCCCCTGCGTCGTGTACGAGTCGAGGTACCCTCGGATGATGAAGAGCATCGAGTCCACGGGGTCCAGCTCGCGCACCAGCCGCGTGCCACGGGTGTAGAGCGCCGGCCGCAGCCGCTCGCAGATGGCCTCCAGCGTCCGCTCGTCCATCTCGTCGAACAGTGGCACTCGCCGGACGAGGTCGAGGCAGAGGTGGCGCTTGATGTCGCGGCGGATGTCCATGGGGAGGTCCTTGAGCAAGGCCTCCTCGTCCACGCCGCGGGTGGCCACCCATTTGTACTGCTGGTACCTCCTCACGCACTGCTTCAGCGGCTGGGGTATCTGCCGGTGGTGCATCCACCGCTCCATGTCCGTCCGCTTCGTCCGCCACTCCTCCAGTCGGATCATCGTCGCTTGAAGATACGACTGCAAAGACAAAAATACTAGAAATGTCAGTTCTTCTACAACTTCTCGTTTATTGTTTGCTGCAAGATTGATGGAGTGGAAGCAAGGAGATCTTACTTGCATGTTGCCAATGAGCAGGGCAAACAATACAAGCCCAAGGATGCCAATGACGATTGCAAAGCTTATCTCTCCAATGTACAAGCTCGTCGCCAGATTCTGTCCCAGGCAACTGAAACATTTTTGTATTAGTTAGAAACATGGCCAATATGTAAATGATACATACTACAGTGTAGCGTGCATGCATGGAGTAATTTCAAACCTGAGGTTCTTGAGTCCCCACCAGAAGCAGTAGAAGTACTTCTGGGTGAAGGCCGACGTGGTGAGCTTATAGTTGAAGGCCTCCGCGTAAATCCCAAACTGGTAGAAACTATTGTCCGGAGTGCACAATCTCGTTATGTTGCTCAGCTCGTACCAGATGGTCCTGTTGCTACTGACGGTGTTGCAGTCGAAGAACTCGGTCCGACACATGGGGCCCTCCAGATTGCACGCCTCTCTCCAGCACGCCTCCTGCCTCTGCACCGAGAAGAGGTACCACAATGCTCCCAGCACGTGGCTTGCCAGCATGTAGAGTATGAGGTTATACGCCGCGCTGGCCCATGCGTTCTCCGTCATGGCTCCAGTCGCCATGACGATCTGCCTCGTGAGCGGGAAGATCTGGAAGAGCCGCGGGAGGTACTGGAAGATGATGCTGAACCGGAGGATATCCTTCCGGTTTGCCGTGGCGGATTCCTTCAGCATAGGCACGACGACCCAGATCACGAACTGTGGATACCGAGGAGAAACACACAAAGTTACAGAAGATTTGTGCAGAGCATTTCAGTTCTTGCGATTCATGGCAAAGAGCACTGGATGTAACCGTCCGTTACCTGTGGTAGAGGCAGCGCGGTGATGAGATCAAACCAGAAGGCCCGTGATAGATACCTCATGGCGATCTTGTATGGCTGGATCACGAGCTCTCCTCTCCCAAACACACGGGAAGACGGGGCGATGAACGCCGTCCGGAAGCGGAGGCAGATGTGGGCCGCGTAGAACACGTCCAGCAGCGACCGTATGACGGAGAGCATGAGCGCCAGCGAGTGCTTGAACTCGATGCACATGTTCTGCTGGGTTCCGGTCAGGTAGAGGAACAGCGGGTCGACGAAGAGCGAGAGCAGGCACGCCGTGAGGAAGATCTTGTTCCACAGGTGGATCACCCGGCCGCGGGGGTCGAAGAAGATGTGGCTGCCAGAGTGCATCAGCGACTCCAGCTCCTCCGAGAAGGCGCGTGACAGCACCCTGTCCCTGATGCTTCTGCACGGCCTCTCCGGGCAGACCCGGGAGCCCAGCTTGCATTTCCTTGGATCGTGAGGCAGCTTGCTGTGGCTCTTGCTTGCTGTTGATGGGATCTCCAGGGAGATTGCTTTCAACTGCTGCACCTCGAGGTCGTTCTGGAACCTAGAATTGGTAATGCAGCAGAGAAAATATGTGAGAAAATATATCATCTGAATCTGGAAACAATCAGTCAAACAATTTTTCCTTTTGGAACATATAGTACAGTACACTGCAATGGTGATATTGGTGAAACCTAACACGTAAATCCTTGAGAACTGAAATGTCAAGCCAACAATTTTACCCTGATAAGCAAGGTGATATTGGTCGAGTGGAGGCTCACCTGACGTTTCGTGAACCACAGCATGCCATGCCCGCTCTTTAACAGCTCCTGGTCAAAATTATCACGTATAGAGGCATGAGTAGATAACTTATAAGCAAGAGTATTGGCGTCTTGTGAAAACAGGCACACCACCATTACTGTCTTCTTCAGCCAAAGGGAAAAGTGACGGCAACACTGTGCTGAGCCACGAGAATCAATCGAAAGGCCATCTGCAACTAATTTTACAGGGATCTCGTGATTCTTCTGTACATAAAGGCAGATCGACCAGAGGAAAATTTTGTTGACATTTTTTCATTTGGACAGGCAAACACTGAGAACATGTGATCAGGCTATCAACCTGCATGTGACGCTCCTTTATTGTTTACTTTGTGTCTGATGTTTAAGCTCAAAACCTAGAATGCATGAATCCTTGGCCATTCATTCAGCTTTAATGATTGTGTCCGAAAGGAAAAAATTCGTGAAGTTCGAGTTGTCGCAGATGGACCGTTCGTACAATTTCATACCGCGTATAGAGTTTTAATGACTTCTCATGACAGATAAGAAGGTGGACATTTTACCTCTACTAGGACAGAATATAGTATGATGATCATTTATCTGGTGAATTGCAACTGGCCCTAATGATGCTTCTCAATGATATTGGATTGGATATCATCATCATGGGATGTTGGAGTTTATGGACACAACGAAATGACAAGATTTTCAGGAATGCTGTCCACAGCACCAATAACCGGAGTTTCAACATGAAATAACTACTCAAGATCACTATGATGCACATTAAACCACAAAAGGCAGAACAACTCAAGAACTGGTGCACTGTTGAGGGGAAACCCTAGGTCCGGTTTCTTCTTGGAGGCACTGTAAAGGTCTGCGGCTGCGCCCCTCTTCGAGCTCAGGGGAAACCCTAAGTCTGGTTCCTTCGGACTGGATGGCGACGGTGTCTCGGCGTCCTCCTTCTTGGAGGCGTTATCTTGCTCCCTCGCGGTGTCCCCTATTTTGGTTCTGGAGATGCTGGTGCTCTTGTTGGTTCGGCATTGCCGCCCTTGGGTCGCGCATGGTAGGTTTAGCTATGTTGTATCCTCCATTCGGGCCGAACATTCCTTGTCTCTATCTGCTTCAGGCATCATGTTCACGTCTGCTGCGTTTGTATCATGTGTTGTACCTCTATTTGTACTCATTCTATTTCTTCTGTCAATGCGATACGCAAACTTTGCATATTCGCGAAAAACTGGTGCACCGTTCATCTGTGAACATGAAAAATTGATTATCCTTCTATTTCCTTTGTGGCCTGGAAAAGGAATTGGTTGATGCAATCTTTATTGAGACTCTCTGTATATTCTGTACGTATAATAATAGAAAATTACCTTTGTCCAAAAATAATAATAGAAAATTACCATAGAACAATTGTTCCATGATCTCGGGGTACCAAAAAATAAAATCATTTCTTTTGACATAATTAAGGTAATATATAAGTTATCTTGAGACGAATAATTAGCAATGATTTCCCACATTTTGCTTTTGCGTAGCGTGACCTGAATCATGTGACGCACAGGTCATGGTTACTTCGCACTAGCAAGTTGCATGTCGATGGAAATGTAGCATTGTGTGACTTTGTCCTGGAATCGATAGCTTTGCAAGGCCTATTTATTTTTCATTGCAAACACGTTCGTGTCTGGCAGCAGTGTTTTGCAGAAAACGATACTAAAGAAAAGTAATTTGTCAGCGATCTCCACTGATGTGTAGGACCAACACATTAGTAGAGCCTTTTTTGTGTGCATAAATTAGTAGTGATTGTTTTTCAGAAAAAAAAATAGTGTTTTTTTTCTAATTATTTCGGCAAACACATCTATAAGTTTAGTACAAAATGATGGCAAGCTGATTGAATGTAAAATAATGATAAACTATTTTAGTAAAAATATTGAGTGCAAAACTATGACAAGTCATTTCAGTAAACAAATTCAGTATGAAACTATGGCAAGCTGTTTCACCAAACAACAATTAACCAGGTTGAATGCACATTTATGGTAAGCCATCTCAACAAAACGATTAAATGCAAAACTATGGTTATTTATTTTCTTTAAACAGATTGAACGCAAAACTATGGCAAGTTGTTATTTCAGCATAGCAGTGAAATTAATAGCGAAAACGAATTAGACATCCAACGCTATTCGAACTCGCACGATGTCTCAATATAAATGCATATGTGCCATGGGAGAGAATTGATAGTCATTATTGTTCGTAAACTTGTTGAGATGGCTTGCCATAGTCATTTTTTCCATAATCGATGAACTTTTTCCTTCTATTAGACACGTTTTTCTTTTTCCTTTTTTTAAAATTCGAGAAAAAAATTCTTCACTTTTTTCCGGAAAATGGACGAACTTTTTGTTTACAAATTCAATGAACTTTTTCCATAATCGATGAACTTTTTTTCAAATCTGGCGAACTTTTTTTAACTTCGATGAACTTTTTTTGAATCCGATGAACTTTTTTCCAAATTCGATGAACTTTTTTCAAATCCGATGAACTTTTCTTCAAAATCGATGAACTTCTTTTCATATTAGATGATTTTTTTTAAAATTCGATGAACTTTTTTTAAATTCGATGAACTTTTTTCAAATTCGATGAACTTTTTTCAAATTTGATGAACTTTTTTCGTATTTGATGAACTTTTTTTGAATCCGATGAACTTTTTTTCGAATTTGATGAACCTTTTTTAAAATCCAATGAACTTTTCTTCAAAATCAATGAACCTTTTTTCAAATCTGAAGAACTTTTCTTCAAAATTGATAAACTTTTTTCATATTCGATGAACCATTTTTAAATTCGATGAACTTTTTTCAAATTTGATGAACTTTTTTTCGTATTCGACAATTTTTTTTCCAAAACTGATGAACTTTTTTGCAAATTCGGTGAACTTTTTTTCGAATTCAATGAACTTTGTCCTAAGAACCAGAGTATGTACTGTAGAAAACCTGTTGGTTTTTTCCTAAGAGAAATCATGACATAATGTAGCAATTCTGGGGAAGAGAAAAAAAAAAGCGATCGAGCGATCGAGTGTGCGGCTAGCGAGCGGGAGCCAGCGCACGTTGCTGGGCCAAGCCCATGCAAGCGACGCAGCGGGCGCTGGGTTCGCTAGCGGGCGCTGAAGGCGCTGGCGACGAGCTCTCCACATGTAGCCCCCACTCAACCCACCCGATAGCTATGTCTCGCCCGTAGCGTCACTATGGCTTTACGTCGCAGTTGGTTTGCTCTTTTCTGATTTTCTACAGGTTTTTTCCAATGTTTTTTATTATAATTGGTTTTCTTAGCTTTTTCACGGGTTTTCTTCCATTTTTCTTTCTTTCTAGATTATACTTTGGTTTTCTTTATTTCTTTCTTGGGTTTCCTTGTTTCCTTTTGCTTTTTTTTGTTTCTTTGTCAGTTTTCATCGGATTTTTTTACACATGTTTACTTTTTCTCGGTAAACAATGTACATTTTTAGTGCACGCCTGAAACAATTTTTTGATACAAGTTGGACATTATTTAAATACATAATGTACATTTTCGAAAAAAATATGTTTTGAAAACTTTATTGAATACATGGCAACCTTTTCTAAATACACATTGCTCATTTTAATGGAATAACCATTTTTCTAAACTACTTGAAACATTTTTTAAATTGCATAATTTTTTATAAAAAAATTCATGAACGTTGTATAAACATTTTATTTAATGATGTGCACATTTTCTACATTCAATAACCATTTTTTCAAAAATATCAAGATCATTTTTTCTGAAATGTGTGAACATTTCTTAAATTGTATGAAACATTTTTTTCTGAATTATGCAAACATTTGTTTTACAACAGAAAAACAACAGAAACTTTTTATGTCAAAAACACTTTTTTGAAATGTGTGAACATTTTTTAATGTATTTTTTTAATTCCATCGATATATTTTAAAAGTTGTGTGGACAGTTTTTGACACAGTATAAACATTCTTTCAACACTGCATAAACAATTTCAATACAAATACTTATATGTTAGGACATTTCGAAATGGAAAACGCTTGGCATAGACCCGCGAATCGCACGCGAGCATCCGCCGACTCATCCGTACGACGCGTGTCCTGCCCAAGCGGTTCCCTTTTTCTTTCTTTCGGTCTACGTCCCCCTGCTTGTTGCTCACTGTCGGCTACTATGAGTTTCTGCAGCAAGTCCTGTTGCAAAAACTGCAACAAGACCTCTGTTGCAGAAAAAATAAATTTGTAACGAGACCTTTGTTGCAAAAAAAATTATAACAAGACCTTTGTTACAAAAGAATATCTTGCAAAAATTTCTACAATAGGACCTATGTTGCAGAAATTTTCTGCAACATGACATGTGTTGCAATGATAAAAGGTGATGCTCGATCGCTCAATGCAGCAAATTCGACGGCTCGCGAGACGGCGGATCTTTTAAGATCTGCCGGCCGATGCTTAGCACCGCCCTTTCAAAATATAAAAAAGTTTAAATGTACAAGAAAAATATATTAAAACAAACGAAAGATCGAAAGGAAGCGAGGGAGAAAGCTACGTTTCTTGGGCCTGCCAATTTAGTACGGCGCCATAGGCGAGCTGGACTTACAGCTCGCAAAAAAAAAACCGCGGCCCTTGGCCCAGGGTAGCGAGAGGTAGGGGGAAGGCAAGCGCGAGATGGGCGGATCCAGGCGCGCGCGCGTCCACAGCCTCGTTTATTTATTTATTTTGTTTTCTTTCTTTTTACTTTTGTTTATATTATAAATATTTTAAGTATATATTACATAAAAACTTTACATAAAACATTTATAAAATGTTAATCAAGCATTTAAAAAAATGTTAAATATGTATAAAAAAATGTTTCTCGTGTATATGGAGAATCTCAAGCAAACCTCTAATGGCAAGTTCTAGTCAAGCGGATTAAAGCATTCTTAGTCTGCTTGGAACTTATGAAAAGTTTATTGAACATAGGAAATAATTTCAAGGAATATCTTGAAGCGCACTGGATTTTTTTTAATGTACGTGTGTCCTAACAAGCCTAGTATAGTTGTCAATTGCATTAGCCTTGCTAGTTGCAACAAGTAATGGGTAGAGACTAATAGATAAAATATTTTCGTATTTTAGAATAAATAATAACCAAAAGTAAAGAACAAATAAAAGATGTTTTGGCTTATGGTGGAAACTGGACCAGGGTTCTTATGTTTAATAGTAGCATCTCCCATAAACACGATAATACAAAATAATAAACATTAGCCTATGAAATTGTGCAATTCACACTATCATGGCATGATAAACATGGTTTGAGATCGAACTGTATAGGCGTTATGTTCATAAATCCACTAGATCAACACATACTAAACTTAATGGTACTACTCCACTCAAAGTCATCAAAGACCCATGTATACGGATACAAAACCCTTACCAAATGACCAAAATGCGAGATCGGCCGGTGAGTCAACATAGCAGGCGGAAACTCCCTTTCCTCAGCGCGTCAAACACCTTCACTGTCCGCCAAAATGCTTCTTGCATGCCTCCGCGCAAACACGTTGTCGTCATTCATCTCTGGAGCGCGGTAATCAACTCGATCAAACAGTACGCTACACTACAATGTCGTCCCTCTGTCACGTCGCGCCACCTTGATATCCTTGGCACCGTTCTTTTGGAGAGTGCGACTATCAATTCTCTCCCATGGCACATATGCATTTATATTGAGACATCGTGCGAGTTCGAATAGCGTTGGATGTCTAATTCGTTTTCGCTATTAATTTCACTGCTATGCTGAAATAACAACTTGCCATAGTTTTGCGCTCAATCTGTTTAAAGAAAATAAATAACCATAGTTTTGCATTTAGTCGTTTTGTTGAGATGGCTTACCATAATTGTGCATTCAACCTGGTTAATTGTTGTTTGGTGAAACAGCTTGCCATAGTTTCATACTGAAAAGGCGAAAGAAGAAAGTGTAGAAAAGATGTATATTATCACATCAAGCTTTGTGGCGCGGTGGTTGTTGAGTCGTCTCACGTATTGTTAGGTCGGGGGTTCGATTCTCTGTCGAGAGCGGTCTCTTTTGCGCTATAAAAACCTATAGCGGACGTTGTGATGGGCCGGCCCGTTAGTAGCGAACGAAGAGAGGGGGTGTGCGCCCGATTATGGAAATAGCTGTATCGGGCGCAACGGACGCCGAATAGGATTTGGCCTACATGTGCTCTACAAGCCTAGCATTGATGGGCCCGAAATCGAGTGGGGGCATTTTCCCCAATCGGTTATAGGTTGATCCGCCCCTTTAGAAGCCACTTTGTGCAAAAAAAATCCCCTCGAAAAGAAAAGTTAGTGACAATAAGTTCCCTCAGGTATTATGTTGTTTTTTCCTATTCTCTTCCCTTATTTTTCTTAGAAAAAGACACTATAATTTTTTTAAAGAACTCTCATGTGGTCTAGTGGTAGACAACTTAGTTGAAGCTGTCACTGACCCGGGTTTAAGGACTCATTTTCCTGTAAGAATTCAGACAAGGGGGCTTTTTTCTCTCTGTTCTCATTCTTTTTACAGTACAAACAAAGATGCTCACATGCACTACATACATATACACTTATCCATATGAAATACACACCTTATCTCTATAAGTACACCTGAGAGACTGAGCTGGCATCGTCACCACAAACGCCTCATTGTCTACAAAAACGTCATCTCTCACTAAACGAATGTTGCCAGAAATAAAATAAATCTAAAAAATGCGATCACCAATTTCAAATCTAGGACTTAAACCCTGATGAGCTGGTTCCACAATAGAAAAGCTAATAATCCGCTATGCTCAATTCACCATTTTTTATATCTTCCTATACCAACATGGAGAGAACAGAGCGCTGCTCTATTAGTTAGCTTTGCTGGAGCGCAAGATGCCCACCCCGGTTTGAGTCTAGACTCTGCCGCGGGTGCTCAAATGTTTTCTTCTATAAAAATATGCCATCAATTGCTGAAATTTGAGATGGGCTTTAGACCCATATAGAAATTTCTGAAAATCTCTAAGGGTCCATGTGGATTTATTGGCACTAGGTGTAGTGGAAAGTTTAGTCCCACCCGGTTAGTGGAGAAGGAGTTGGACCTCTTTATAAGGGATTGTCTTCCACATGTTATTAGAGATTGAGAAGAGAAGAGGCCCTCACGCGCTCCTCCTCCGTCCGCCTCGCCGCGGGTTGCGGGATTGAGCCGAGCCGAGCTCACACCTACGCGCTTATTTTTGTCAGTCACTAACAGAGAGTTTCTGACAGCTGGGCCATGATCTGAAACGTCGGATCGTGGGCTGTCACGGACTCGGACGTGGGTCGAGCCCACGTCTCTCACGCGGCTGCGCATATATAAGTGCGCGGTGTCTCCCAACCCTAGACGCCATGATCAGATCGCATCTGCTCACGCGCACGCCCACCGTTGTTCTTTTGCTGCTACTGCTGCCGTTGACTCCATCCCGTCCGCCGCGCACACGGTCGACGGGAGAGCAGGTCTCCAAAACCCCGTCCCTCTGGTTCATGTACTGGAGAGGGACGAATAGGTTTTTGAGAAGCGACTACGCGACTACTCGTTGTTCGTCTACTTCCTATATGTCCGCGTCACCGGCGTCATCACCATGTCCACCAACGTTGAACGTGCCGCCACCGAGAAGCTCGAGGCCGACAAGAAGGCCGCCAAGGACACCGCTGCTGCCGCCACCGCCGTGGCGGCTTCTGCCTGGCCTACTGGAGGGTATAACGCGTTTATCCCGCTCATGTTCATTTTTGTATTAGCAGTACTAGCAGTATGTGTAGATTTGTCTACTGTTTGCTTAGTATGTGCATGTTTAGATCAGAGTCAGTACGTCGTCAATTCAGTCAATACCATGCTAGTGGTTTATTTATGGATTAAATTAGTCGAAAAATTGCCTATTTACACAGCAATCCAAAAACCTATTATGTGTAGGAATTTTTCGGCTAGTGGCTTTGCCGCTGCACGAAACCGGATAAGTTTACCGGTACGTATTGTAAGCGTCGGCGGACTAAGACCACTTTATGGTTCACGGCTATGAATGTGTTCTGGGTCACCGGTGTCTCCACGGGAACGATTGCTCCTGAACAGGAGAAGGCGTTCAAGGAGGCCACTGTTGTGTTTCTCGGAGCAGTTCTTAGCGTGATCGGAGATAAACTGTCGATGCATATTTACATGTGCATGTCGCCAAGGACTTGTGGGAGGCACTCGAATATAAGTTCGGGGCCGCCGATGCCGGGAGTGAGATGTATATTATAGAGCAGTTCCACGATTACAAGATGGTTGAAAATCGTCCTGTGCTGGAGCAAGCTCATGAGATAATATGCCTTGTTAAGGAGCTCGAGCTTCTTAAGTGCGATTTACCGGGCAAAATTGTCGCGGGTTGCATAATCACTAAGCTCCCTAATTCCTGGAGGAACTTTGCCACCACTCTGAAACATCAGAGGCATGAATTCTCTGTGAAGGATGTCATTGGCCATCTGAGTGTTGAGCAGAATTCAAGGGCAAAGGACTCGCACGGAAAAGGGGTCGAAGGAACTTCTGTTGCCAACATGGTTAACCAGAGAAACCATAATTTCCACAAGCCCATGGGAAAGAACAGTGTCCAACACAATACTGACTCTAAAAAGAAGGGTAAGAAGACTTTCAAGAAGAACAAGAAGGATGAGGGACTGCTTTACTTGTGGTTCATTTGAACACTGGGTAAACAAGTGCCCTAACAAGTACAAGAAGCCAGGACAGGACTCCAAGTCTGTCAACATGATTGTGGGCAACAATGAGGATGGTGCATCTGGGTACGGTAATTTATTTACTTTTTTCAGTGTTTCAGCCCGTCGATTGGTGGGTGGACACTGGTGTAGGCGTTCATGTGTGTGCTGACATTTCATTGTTCACTTCTTATCAAGTCACAGGCCACGGGTCCGTATTGATGGGGAATGGCGCGAGTGCTTCTGTTCATGGTGTTGGCACGGTCAATCTGAAGTTTACTTCGGGAAGGATCATGCAGCTGAAGAACGTGCAGCATGTCCCCGCCATCAAGAAGAACCTCGTTAGTGGCTCCCTTCTATGTAGAGAAGGGTTTAAGTTGGTTTTCGAGTCTAATAAATTAGTTGTTACGAAATGTGGACTCTTTGTTGGAAAAGGTTATGAGAGCGAAGGGATGTTCCGCCTTTCCCTCACAGATTTTTGTAATAAAGTCGTGAACCATATTCATTCGAATGTTAATGAATCTGAAGTTTGGCATTCACGTCTTTGCCACATTAGTTTCGGTGTTATGACGCGACTAGCCAAGTTGGATTTAATCCCGAGTTTTACCCTAGCCAAAGGTTCTAAGTGCCTTTCATGTGTGCAAGCTAAGCAACCTCGCAAGCCTCACAAGGCCGTGGAGGAGAGACACTTGCCACCATTAGAACTCATACATTCTAATCTTTGTGAGATGAATGGTGTGTTGACCAAAGGTGGAAAGAAATACTTCATGACATTGATAGATGATTCCACTAGATATTGCTATGTGTATCTGTTAAATACTAAAGATGAGGCTCTACACTACTTTAAAATCTATAAGGCAGAAGTTGAGAATCAAGTTGAAAAGAAAATTAAACGAGTCCTGTCAGATCGTGGTGGAGAGTACTTCTCGAGTGAGTTTGATTCCTTTTGTGCGGAACATGTCATTATTCATGAGAGGACGCCTCCCTATCCACCCCAATCAAACGGGGTTGCCGAGCGGAAAAATCATACTCTAACTAATTTGGTTAACGTCATGTTAGATACATTGGATTTATCCAAGGCATGGTGGGTGGAGGCTATATTGACAGCATGTCATGTCCTGAATGAAGTTCTGACAAAGGATAATGAGATCACTCCCTATGAGAAATGGGTGAAGAGAAGGACAACACTCTCGTACTTGCGTACTTGGGGCTGTTTGGCGACAGTCAATGTGTCGATCCCCAAAAAGCATAAGCTTGGACCCCAAGACTGTGGACTGCGTTAATTTGGGCTACACTAAGAACATCGTTGGCTATAGATTTCTAGTAGTGAAATCTGAGGTACCTGACCAGAAGGTCGGTACAATTATGGAGTTTAAGGATGCTACATTCTTTGAGGATATTTTTCCTATGAGAGATATGCAAAGCACTTCTAGACAGGAATCTGAGGAGACTCCTAAGCCTGCCATTCCTATGGATTATTATGAACAAACACATGATGAAAATCCTGAGGAAGATGACGAGGAAACCCTTGGTAGGGGCAAGATACAAAGGACTGCAAAGACCTTTGGTGATGATTTCTTCGTGTACCTCGTGGATGATACTCCCATTTCTATTTCAGAAGCGTATGCCTCTCCAGAAGCTGGCTACTGGAAGGATGCGGTCCGTAGAAAGATGGATTCCATCATGGCTAAAGGGACATGGGAGATCAATGAGCGTACCTATGGTTGCAAACCATTAGGATGTAAGTGGGTGTTCAAAAAAAAGCTTAGGCCCGATGGTACGATTGAAAAGTACAAGGCTAGGCTTGTGGCCAAGGGCTATGACCAGAAAGAAGAGGAAGATTTCTTTGACACTTATTCACATGTGGCTAGACTGACCACCATTCGAGTACTACTCTTGTTGGCGGCCTCGCATGGTCTTCTCGTCCACTAGATGGATGTTAAGACGACTTTCCTGAATGGAGAGCTAAACGAGGAAATCTACATGCAACAGCCAGATGGCTTTATGATAGATGGTCAGGAAAGAAAGGTGTGTAGGTTGCTGAAATCTTTATATGGCCTGAAGCAAGCACCTAAGCAATGACATGATAAGTTCAATACAACTCTGACATCTGTTGGTTTCGTTGTTAATGAGGCTGACAAATGTGTATACTATCGCCATGGTGGGGGCGAAGGAGTTATAATGTGCTTGTATGTTGATGACATACTGATATTCGGAACCAACCTCAAAGTCATTGAGGAGGTCAAGTCGTTTCTGTCTTAGAACTTTGAGATGGAAGACCTTGGTGTGGCTGATGTTATCTTGAACATCAAGCTGCTGAGAGATAATGAGGGTGGGATTACACTTCGGCAATCCCACTATGTTAAGAAGGTGTTGAGTCATTTTGGATATTCGGATTGCACACAATCTCAAACACCATATGATCCTAGCGTGTTGATTCGAAAGTCCAAAGGCATGGCTATAGATCAATTGAGATACTCTCAAATCATAGGTTCACTTATGTACCCAGCGAGCGCAACGAAGCCTGACATCGCGTTTGCTGTGAGTAAACTGAGCCGGTTTGTTTCCAAACTGGGTGATGTACATTGGCATGCTGTTGAACGAGTTATACACTATCTGAAAGGTACTATGAACTATGGACTTCACTGTACCGGAGACCCGCCGGTACTTGAAGGGTATAGTGATGCGAATTGGATCTCTGATGCTGATGAGATGAAGACCACAACTGGATATATGTTTACTCTTGGAGGTGGCGCTGTTTCCTAGAAGTCTTGCAAGCAAAATATCTTAATGATATCGACAATGGAAGCAGAATTAACAGCATTAGACACATCTGGTGTTGAAGCAGGATGGCTTCGAGATCTTTTGATGGACTTGCCATTGGTTGATACACTGGTTCCGGCTATCCTTATGAACTGTGACAATCAGACTGTCATCACCAAGGTGAAGAGTTCAAAGGACAACATGAAGTCCAACAAACACATAAGAATGAGATTAAAAGTTGTCAGAAAATTAAGAAACTTCGGAGTGATAGCGTTGGACTATGTCCATACGGCTAAGAATCTGGCAGATCCCTTTACGAAAGGGCTATCATGTGTTGTGATAGATAATGCATCAAGGGAGATGGGTATGAGACCCACATGAGTTGCCATGGTGGTAACCCAACCTATGTGATCGGAGATCCCGTGAAGTAGGACCTGGGAAAACAAGCCAGTGGTGAATTGAGGAGAGTAACTATACTAACCAACTCGGTTGGAGATGCAATACTCTCAATATTGTATGGTAGGATGACTATTGTCTTAATGAGTTCCAAAGCTTATGTAAGCAAGATGCTTTCCTACAGAGTGATCTTTGGAGGAACACACCTATGTGAGCCTGACTGCTGGTCATAGTCTATGAGATTTGGGTGATCTCTAGTAAGCTCATGAATAGGCCAGGAGTGTGACTTATATGCTCCACCCGAGGGATCAGCCTTCGGCAGCCCAGTACCAGTAAGACATGTGTTGAAGCTTCTTTACGCCAAACTGACAATTCAAGGCATAGTCCATTGTTCAGTTGTGAAGGAGTGTAGCTGCTTACTCTAGGTGAAGCTCAACCTTAACATGTCTTCACTGAAACACTTGTCGTGGTTTTGTCACGGCAGATGTCCTAGAGAAAGGACTTAGTCGTGGAGCCATCGCGACGGGTTAGCTTGAAGGAGTTAAAGCGGACACAAGGACGCAAGAGAGTTTATACTAGTTCGGCCCCTTCGAGGAAGGTAAAAGCCTACTTCCAGTTGTGATGGAATTGATGTGGTTTCGAGGACTAGGGAGCAAACAAGCTTCGCCTATGTCTCGAGTTGTTGTCTGTTGTCCTTGAACCGCCGCCGGGTCGTCCCCTTATATACCCGGGTGACGCCCGTCGGTCCACAGAGTCCCTACACCGGTTCATACTTGTATCCGGGTTGGTCTCTCCTTATTCCTAGCTTATAATACAAGTTTACATACCAGGCCGGTTTACGGCTACAGGTCTTAAACCGACTACAGGCCTTGGGCCCTTATCTTCCTCCTTGGGTTTTAACACCCTTGAACTACTGATGACGTTAACCCAGCCCAGGTAGGCCGGTTTATGCCCAGTAGTAATATCCCCAACATTAGGCCCCAGATTGATTTGAACTGGTTCATGTCAATCCTTAGCAAAAAATATTCTTCTTCAACATCTTCTTGTAGTTGTTGAACCGCCGTGACGTCATCTTCTCTGGTTGTTGTAAACCGGCATGGCGTCATCTGTCATAAAGAAAAACATCCATGATATCTTCTTATTTAATAGATTTGCAATGACCGAGGCGACAGCTCTGCTTCCAAGATTTGTGGTTCCTTGATTCACGCGCCTGACACATGTCCCTTGCCTTATAAATAGGACCGAAGGGTCATTTCCTTTCTCCCCTTCATCCCCTTTCTCTTCGTCTTCCTCGCGTCGCCAGCCTCGGAGCTCCGCCGCCGTCATTAACCTTTGCACCGTCTTGGGCCGCTGCATCAACCTGAACGCACCAGAGCACTGTGGTAGCTTTCCGCATCCTCCTTGATTCTGGTAAGCCTTCTGTTCTTCTTAACATGGATCTGTTCTAGGGTTTCTTGTTCTTGGCGTGTTAATCACTTGTTCATGCTCGTACCCAGACTCCTGGATAGATCTGTGAAACCCTGCTCTGAGTAGCAATAGCTTTTAGCCTCCGCCTGTAGTTTCCTGCTCTAGTCCTTAGATCTCATCTATATATCTGCCCATTGATTCACTTCCGCTCTGCTTTTAAGTCTTCGACTATTTTTCTTATTTTCTGAACTTGCTTCAGATCCAATGCTATAACAAGATCTTGTGAAACCTATTTCTGCATACTTAACCATCCGAAATCTCAATTGCTTCAATGTTTAGGTCAGGCGGTTTAACCTTATAGAAAATTTTCCGAACCGGTATATGCCATTAGTCCCCTTGTTGAACCGCCAAATGTAGGTTGCTTCATGAAACTCCGGTTTAGATAGGGCTGTTTCCGGTTTAACATTGTACATATCAATGCATTTTTGAACCGGGATCTTTTACCTTGTAGATTCCATCATGGCCAAGCGAGTGTATGAGTGCAATTGGGTTCCTTCTCGCGTCACCGAGGCTGAACTAGACGATTTAGTTCTGATTGGTGCTTTAGACAGCAAGGATACAATCCATTGGAGGGCTCCTGGCAAAGAATGCCCTCCTACACCTCGAGAAGGAGAGGTTGTTGTTTTCGTAGATCACTTAGCCCGGGGCTTTAAGCCGCCCGGTTCTAAATTTTACCGGGATGTCTTAGCCGATTTTCAGCTCCATCCACAAGATACTGGCCCCAACTCTGTCACAAATATGTGTCACTTCCAAGTGCTCTGTGAAGCGTTCTTTCAGGAGGAGCCCACAGTGGAACTGTTCAGAGACCTATTCCATCTAAACCGTTGTACTGAATTTACTGACGGCTCCAATACGGAGCTGGGTGGTGTGGCGATTCAGAAAAGGAAAGAGGTCACATACCCTCACGCAAAACTGCATAGCCACCCCAAAGAATGGAATCAGACATGGTTCTACTGCAAAGACACCTCCCCTGCTGGTGAGAATCCCTTGCCCGGCTTTTGACTGGAGCGGCTCAGCAACACACACCCTTCTCCACAAAGATTGACTGCACAGGAGAGAAGTAAATATGCTCCTCAGCTGTCAAAGCTCAGAGCTTTTATGGCCAACGGCTTAACAGGGGTTGACCTTGCCCGCTGTTGGATATCATGGAGCATACTGCCACTTAGCCTGCGCTCCGGTTTGATGTGCCAGTATACTGATCGTGTTAATGACCCACTGCGACACTCAAGACTCCAGCTCTCTGGTGAAGAAATCATAGAGGTTGTACGTAAGATACTGAATGAACCGGAACACATCTGCGCCAGAACCGACCTGCTTCCCTTCTGTGCCACCAACAAACCGCCAGCTGTAAGACTTTGATTTTTCTCTTTGCTGAATCTGTTATTGATATGTCTGGTCATTGTTTTTAACATCAGTGTCTGCATGATCAGGGCGATGATCCGTTTTGGAGAAAAAAACTGCCGCAGGAGAAACCAGAGAAACCAGACAAACCGGAAAGAGCAACCTGGCAGAAAACTAAAGTTGTAAAGAAGACTGCCCATAAGAAAAGAACCACTGCATCTTCTAACCCGGCCCCTGACAATGAGGTGGATAATCCGGACTTTGAGGTAGAGCTTGACTCACTTGGTTTCTTTTTCATCCGTCTTATTGATGATAATATTTGTCAGGATGATGCCGAAGCCAGCCACGCGGATGTCGCAGAGGTAACTATTCTCTCTTTCGATTCAGAAACTTTGCCTTCACAAAAAATCCGTCAGGCAAACCGGAAAGTTAAATTTTCTCATCCTCTTGCTTATTTGGATCCTAAACTTCTTATGAAGACCCAACAACACGAAGCTCGCCGCACCACCCGGCACAACGGCGAGGTAGTTACCTCCGCCGGTTTACCGAACAGTCCGATTCGGAAACGCCATTCCGAGGTCTCTAATTTGTTTGTCAGTGCTTGTCCTAAAGCGGGCTGCTTTCGTCAACCTCTTAATCCATCTGACTCTGATTATCAGGTTACTTCCCACTCATCTTCTGGCGAATCATGGGCTACTCAGCTCCCACCGCTCAAAACGGTGCTTGGGTAAGCTATACTTATTGTGACATTTGTAGTACATTGCCTTAGAACATATTCTGTATTTGATTTTGTTATTCTTCTTAGGGCCAAACCTAGGCCAAGCAAGAAAGCCCGCATGGCAAAGCGGCCGAAGACGACGTCATTCTTGAAGTAGACAAGACACCCAATGTTGAAGCGGCTATTCCTGAGGATATTCCCAACGATCCACCGCAGCAAGATGACGACCTTATTGCAGAAGAGAGACCTACTGACACCTCAGGTCCTACCCATCAGCCTACAGGTTCCATCTGGATTGAAGGCTCCACCGGTCCCGCAAAGCCTACTAACAAGCCAATAGCTCCAGTGCAAACCGGCGGTACAAAAGATGATGAGGTTGTCATTACTGGTACTAGCCATACTGAGCCAAACAATCCTGTCGCTTTATCCAAGCATTCTGCCAAGGAAGAACTTGCTGCCTTTGGTAAAGGCAAGTGGAACGCTGATCTGACGACTTACTCTGCTCTGAACGCCCAAGATATCCATTCCGGCTATCTGAACTGGCTGTATACCAGCCGTGACTATGAAGCCGGTCTAGTTAATATGATGAAAGACAAATATGAGGTAACTTCCATACGCTCCTTCCTGCTTGTATGCTTCCATTCCTGACTCTCCTAGCCCCCAAGGGCCGGTTTAGAATATTCTTTCAAACCGGGACTTAAATAATATCAATCTTGTTGCTTTGAAATGTGCTGATGTAGCCCCCAAGGGCCGATTCAACTTTAGCGTAGTTAAACCGGTACTTTAAGTAACTGAAACTGCCTCATCAGAATATATATGACCAAACAGTCATTAGCCCCCAAGTGCCAAGTTGAATACTTGTATTGATCTTGGGACTTTGTAAATAACTGAAAGATGAAGATCAAATAGCCATTAGCCCCCAAGTGCCAAGTTGAATACTTGTATTGATCTTGGGAATTTGTAAATAATTGAAAGATGAAGATGTAAACCGGAGGCCGCTTTAGATCAAATATGCATTAGCCCCCAAGTACTAAGCGCATAACTTGTTATGTGGTTGGTACTTGAATCCTTCTACCAATTTGTTGAAGCATATATCTGTATGCATGCAGGCGGAGCTGAAGACGAAGGAGAACCAAGTCATCGATCTTCAAGAAGCCCTGAAAACCCAACAAGCTGAAACCTCCAAAGCAAAAGAAGGATTGGCCAGTGCTTTAAGTGCCATGGAACAACTTAAGGAGAACTTCAAGAAGAAACAGGCAGACTGGGCCACTGAGAATCCGCTTTGATCAAACAAGCAGAGGATGCTGAGGCTGCACTAAAACCAGTGGCAGATGAACTGACCAGCATAAAGCGGCACGTGCATGCCATGACTGTTGCTATCTTTGGTAAGCCAGTTTTCCTACTGAATTGGCTCTGCCTTCTGACAAAGTCGCCGGTTTATTAACCCTTTATGGTATTTCAGGGACACGCATTGGTCACCTGGGGTCAGATGTACGGAAGAAGCTAAAAGCCGCCTATACATTAGTTGAACAACTGTATACTGGTGCCTAGCGGATCATCTGTACCGCCTCTCATAACAAACCAGCGCCTACTTTGATTCAAGATACTCTGATGAAACTGTCGGTGCTTCCTGCCCGGATTGAAGAGCTAAAGAAATCTGCTGCTCGAACCGGCGCAATCAATGCTTTATTCCGGGCAAAAGCCTGGGTGCCGGATTTTGATCCTATTGAAGCGGCTCAGGGCTATCCCAACTTGAAGGAAGACGAATCAGAATTTGGTGAAGCGGATCTACGAGCCATAAACCGGGAGGTGCGTCCACTAGCTTGTCAGTTGGCTGAGGAAGCGGACTTGTCTCGTTATCAAGCGCAATACGACAGTCAGAACAAGCGAATAGCTGCGCCAATCCATGAATCGGAAAATCTGATTCCTCCAATCCGTAAGCATACTTACGCTCCCGATATTGACCCGTCCTTGCTGATCGACGATGAAGCTGTTTTTCAAGCATTAATGGGAATCGACTGGACAACTGTGGATTTCCAGCCACTGGGTAGGGACACGGAGGCTGAAGCGGCGCAGGATGACCCGCAACCATCAGGCCAGGCCGGTGACCAAGCTTGAACCGGAAGCCGGTTTAAAAACTGCCTCTTCTTCGCGAAAAACAATTACATTATTTAAGGGCACCATGTTGCCTTGTAATAGGCTAGTTGATACTTTTGATGTTGATATGCCTTCGCGCATAACGTGCTCTTCCTGTGGTTATGAACTTTCCAAATGCTTTCTGAAATGAAAAATTCGTCAAATGCCACCGCGGTTGTACCGTCAGGCAGAATATGATGTCTGCATATATAAAATCAAACAAAATTTTAAGTATACGACCAAACTTTTGAGATACATAATACCTGCCGTCATTGATCGTGAAGGTGGCTTAGCCAATCTTGAAGTGGAGTTTTGTAAACCCACACTGTTTGGAGGAGATGACAGCTCCTGTATATATATATGATGCCGGTTTACCATGTAAACCGTGTCGGGTTATAATAAACGCCGTGTTACTCCATAAGAGGATGTTAACAGCACAGATCAAACCGGTCAAATAGCCTCCGGATTGACGTGAACTGTGTTCCGTCAATCGAAAAAAAATTGGTCGGTTTAAGAAACACAATGAAAAGCAAAGAACCCCCCTTCAAAGAAAAGTGTGAAGCAAAAGAAAATTTTTATTAAAGCTGATCAAATGGCGTAACCATGGCTAAACACGACCAAGTTCCCGTTAGGTGTAACTATGGTTCTAGTCAGCCAGGTCCCCAGATGAAATCGTGGCATTTATGCCGACTAAATGGCGTGGTCATGGTTCGGGTTCGACCAAGCCCCCAAGTGATTCTGTGGCCTTAGGCCGACCAAGAGGCATGACTGGTTCAGACATGACCAAGTCCCCAAGTGGTCTGGTGGCTTTCGCCTATCAAGAGGCATGGTATTGGTTCGGACACGACCAATCCTCCAAGTGATATAACACGATGCTTTTAGCAAAGCGAACTCAAGGGGTAAACCGGAGGCCGCTTTAGGGCAACTCCGTGTATCCTCACATGATGTAAAAGAACAGATACCCCGCTTTAGCTGAGGTTCCGGTTTATTATATTTAATCATAATATATACATTGTCATAATATGTACATATGTATAGCCAATGGCTCAGGTGTAGTAAGGCCGAAGATGAGCTATATTCCATGGCCTGCTAGTCTCCTCCTCTGATGTACGTGAGTCCTTATGCTCTCGAATATCGATCAGATAGTATGACCCGTTGTGCAGATTCTTGCTGACCACAAAAGGCCCCTCCCAAGGTGGGGATAGCTTATGCATGTTAGCCTGATCTTGGATGAGCCGAAGCACCAAATCTCCTTCCTGAAAGGTTCTGGTTCTGACCCGGCGACTATGATAACGACGAAGATCCTGCTGGTAAATCGCCGATCGGGCTGCTGCAATATCACGCTCTTCATCCAACCGGTCCAAAGCATCTTGCAGTGCCGTCTCGTTGTCCGCTTCAATATAAGCTGTGACACGAGGTGAATCATGCCGGATGTCACTGGGGAGAACTGCCTCCGCTCCATAAACCATGAAGAACGGTGTGTATCCTGTTGATCTGTTGGGTGTTGTATTGATACTCCATAGCACAGATGGTAATTCTTCTACCCAACAACCCGGCGTTCTCTGCAAAGGAACCATGAGCCGGGGCTTGATGCCTCTCAATATCTCTTGATTAGCTCTTTCTGCTTGACCATTAGACTGTGGATGTGCCACTGATGAAACGTCGATCCGGATGTGCTCTCGTTCGCAGAACTCCTTCATAGCACCTTTGGATAAATTGGTACCATTATCTTTGATAATACTATGCGGAAAGCCAAACCGAAAAATCACCTTTTTGATGAACTGAACCGTCGTGGCCACATCACACTTGCTAACAGGTTCTGCCTCCACCCACTTTGTAAACTTGCCAACCGCCACCAGGAGGTGGGTCTTCTTATCCCTTTTGAAAGGCCCAACCATATCCAGCCCTCAAGTCGCAAACGGCCAAGTAATCGGAATCATTCTCAATTCTTGAGCCGGCACATGAGCACACCTTGAAAACCTTTGGCAACCATCACACCGTCGGACCAGATCCTCCGCATCAGCATGAGCAGTTAACCAATAAAAACCGTGGCGAAACGCTTTAGCCACCAGAGACTTTGAACCGGCGTGGTGACCACAATCTCCTTCGTGGATCTCACGCAAGATTTCACGGCCTTCTTCAGGAGACACACAGTGTTGGAAAGCCCCTGATATACTGCAATGATGCAACTCACCGTTGATGATAGTCATGGACTTGGATCGCCGGATTATCTGCCTTGCTAGAATTTCATCCTCTGGCAACTCACCCCGGTTCTTGTACGCCGGGTAGGGAAGCGTCCAATCCGGAACAACATGAAGAGCCGCCACCAATCTAGCCTCCAGATCAGGAATAGCCAAATCCTCTTCACCGGGGATCTTGACCGACGGGTTGTGCAGCACATCCAAAAAAACATTGGGTGGGACCGGTTTGCGCTGAGAGCCCAGCCGGCTTAAAACGTCTGCCGCTTCATTTTTCTGCCGGTCCACGTGATCCACCTGATAACCTTTGAAATAACCTGCGACAGTATCCACCTCACGACGATATGCTGCCATGAGTGGGTCCTTGGAGCCCCAAGTGCCAGACACTTGCTGGGCCACAAGGTCCGAGTCACCGAAGCACTTAACTCGACTTAGATTCATCTCCTTAGCCATCCGGAGACCATGGAGCAAGGCTTCATACTCAGCTGCATTGTTAGTACAAGGGAACATTAAACGGAGAACATAACAAAACTTATCACCTCGTGGGGAAGTTAATACGACTCCAGCCCCCGAGCCTTCCAACTGCCTGGATCCGTTAAAATGGATGGTCCAATATGTATGATCCAGCTTTTCTTCAGGTGCTTGCATTTCTGTCCAATCATTGATAAAATCAACAAGTGCTTGAGACTTAATCGCTGTCCGAGGCACATACTTTAAACCATACGGCCCCAGCTCTATGGCCCACTTTGCGATCCGGCCAGTTGCTTCCCGGTTCTGGATGATATCTCCCAAAGGAGCAGAACTGACCACCGTAATTGAATGCCCTTGGAAATATTGTTTAAGCTTCCGGCTTGCCATAAAGACTCCATACACTAGCTTCTGCCAATGCGGATACCTTTGCTTGGACTCAATGAGCACCCCGCTGATGTAGTAAACCGGACGTTGAACCGGATGCTCCTTACCTGCCTCCTTTCGCTCCACCACAATAGCTACACTAACCGCCCGAACATTAGCAGCAACATATAGCAGTAACGGCTCCTTGTCAACGGGAGCGGCGAGCACAGGCGGATTGGCCAATTGCCGCTTTAAGAACTCAAACGCTTCATCAGCAGCAGCACTCCAGACAAACTGATCCGTCTTTTTCAACATCTGATACAAAGGGATTGCCTTCTCATCCAGGCGACTGATAAACCGGCTTAGCGCAGCAATCCTGCCTGCCAGGCGTTGAACATCATTGATACACTTCGGTCTAGCCAGGGAGGTGATAGCTGTGATCTTCTCCGGATTAGCCTCAATTCCCCTGTTGGACACTAGGAAACCCAATAGCTTGCCTGCCGGTACACCAAAAACACACTTGTCCGGATTAAGCATCATCTTGTATGTTTTCAGATTATCAAAGGTTTCTTTCAAATCATCAATCAGAGTCTCCTTCTCCCTAGATTTAACCACGATGTCATCCACGTAAGCATGTACATTGCCGCCAATCTGCTTGTGAAGACAATTCTGTACACACCGTTGGTAAGTTGCCTGGGCACTCTTGAGCCCGAAGGGCATAGACACATAGCAAAAGGCTCCAAAGGGAGTTATAAATGATGTCTTCTCCTGGTCCTTAACCGTCATTTTGATCTGATGATAGCCAGAATACGCATCCAAAAAACTTAGACGCTCACAACCCGCCGTAGCATCAATAATTTGATCAATACGGGGGAGGGCAAAAGGATCTGTTGAACAAGCCTTATTAAGATCTATGTAATCCACACACATGCGCCAGGTGCCGTTTTTCTTGAGGACCAGGACCAGATTGGCAAGCTACTCAGGGTGAAACACTTCAATAATAAAGCCAGCTGCTAAGAGCATGGCTACCTCTTCTCCAATCGCCTTGCGCCTTTCTTCGTTAAGCCGGCGGAGGAACTCTTTCACCGGTTTGTATTTAGGATCCACATTAAGTGTGTGCTCAGCGAGTTCCCTCGGTACACCTGGCATGTCAGAAGGTTTCCATGCGAAAATGTCCCGATTCTCACGGATGAACTCGATGAGCGCGCCTTCCTATTTCGGATCCAAGTTGGCACTGATGCTGAACTGCTTAGACGAATCGCCAGGTATGAAATCAACAAGCTTAGTCTCTGCTGCCGATTTGAACTTCAGGGCCGTATCATGCTCCGTAGTTGGCTTCTTCAACGGAGTCATGTCCGCCGGATCAACATTGTTTTTATAGTACTTCCAACTCCTCGGTGGCACAAACCGACTCTGCATAAGCCGCATCTCCTTCCTCGCATTCCAAAGCGATTTTGCGGCTCCCATGAACCGTTATTGTCCCCTTGTGACCCGGCATCTTGAGCTGTAAATACACATAACAGGGCCGGGCCATGAACTTGGCATACGCCGGTCGCCCAAACAGCGCATGATATGGACTTTGGATTTTCACCACCTCAAACGTCAATGTCTCTGATCTGGAATCATGATCATCCCCAAAGGCCACTTCTAGAGCTATCTTGCCAACGGGATATGCTGATCTGCCAGGCACTACACCATGGAATACTGTATTAGATAGTTTGAGATTCTTATCTGTCAGTCCCATACGACGGAAGGTCTCATAGTACAGGATGTTAATACTGCTCCCTCCATCCATGAGCACCTTGGTGAACTTGTAGCCTCCCACCTGAGGCGCCACCACCAGCGCCAGCTGACCCAGGTTATCGACCTGGGGCGGGTGATCCTCTCTGCTCCATATGATCGGTTGTTCAGACCAACGTAGATAACGGGGTATGGCCGGTTCAACAGAGTTGACCGCCCGCCTCTGAACCTTCCGGTCTCGCTTGTCCAAGCTAGTGGTAAAGACATGGTACTGTCCACCACTCAACTGCTTTGGGTTGCTCTGGTAACCCGACTGCTGCTGCTGCTGTTGGTTGTAACCACCCTGGTTGTTCCGATTATTTTGACCATTATTTCCGCCCGGATTACCATTAAACCCTGAACCGGAACTTCCTCCACCGTAACCCGGCCCGGACCCTGAGCCATCGCCAGATTCGTGATCATACCGGAAGTTATTAGAATTCTTGAACTCCTGCATAATAAAGCAATCCTTCCAAAGGTGGTTTGCTGGTTCCTCCTTCGTCCCATGTTTTGGACAGGGCTGGTTTAGCAGAAAGTTTAGGCGGTTTGGGTTAGGGTTGGGCGCCCCACTACGATTTCTTGGCCTACCCTTGCATCGCTGGCCATTGTTCTGTGCGTTGGTATTAGCCACAAAGTCCATGCTACCATCTGCTTTACGCTTGCCTCCTCCGCCATTGCCTACCCAGTGATGCTGCTGACCTTTGGAGCTGCTGTTCTTCTTTCCCTTCCCTGTCTTGTCATCATCAGATTCGGGATCCTTGGTACTATCAGAATCAGCATATTTCACCAAAGCGGCCATGAGAGTCCCCATGTCAGTGCAATGACGCTTCATCCGTCCCAACTTCAGCTTCAGGGGTCCAAACCGGCAATTGCCCTCTAGGGTTAATACTGCAGTGTCAGTGTTGATGCGGTCTGAGGAGTGCAACACTTGTGAAACCTGGCGTACCCAATGAGTCGTTGATTCTCCTTCCTCCTGGACGCATGCAGCTAAGTCCACTATCGACATAGGCTGTTTACAGGTATCTTTGAAATTTCTGATAAACCGGGCCCGTAATTGGGCCCATGAACTGATAGAATTAGCTGGCAAGCTTTTTAACCAAGTACGGGCCATTCCTTCGAGCATCATGGTGAAGTATTTTGCACACGCCGCATCATCCACATCAAGCATCTCCATGGCCATCTCATAGCTCTCCACCCATGTCTCTGGAGGTTGATCCGCCGTGTAATTTGGCACCTTGCGCGGGCCTTTGAAATCCTTGGGCAAGCGCACGTTGCGTAAAGCGGGGATAAGGCAAGGCACCCCCAAAGAACTGGAGGTAACCCCATGTTCAGTCAAAGTGGTTGGATGAACCGGTGTGAGCTGCCGAGCCTGATGCTGCGCGGCTAACTCGGCCTCCCTGCGCGCGCGGGCCCGGTCTACCACTCCCTGAGCATCTTCAGCACCACCTGCCGGGTTATCGTCCCGAGGTGCCCCACATTGTTCATTACTCGACACTGCCGGTTCATCCATATGCCTGCTATAACTCTGGCTTGGACGAGGGGTCGAGTGGATCCGGTTACGGCTGTACGAGTATGCTTCCTGTTGGGCCAAAGCGGTCCTCAGAAGTTCCTTGACCCGCCGTGTCTCTACTGCCTGCGGCGAGTCACCTTCAATTGGAATGGCCTCCAGCCATGCAGCAGCGGCAACAAGATTGTCCATTGGGTTGGAATAGTGACCCGGGGGTGTTAAAGCAGCCTGAGGTACAACGGTGTTTTGACGAGGGGGGTCAATCTGACGAGGCTGAACTGGTGCCCCAGTCCCAGGGGCTCCTGCCCGGTTCCCCTCCAGCGGATTGCTGGCTCTTGGCCCTGGAGTGTTGAAAAGGTCTCTGGCCTTGAAAGCCAGAGGTAAGCGGGATCGGTGCTTCCTCCTCATGACTTCATGTGAAGTGCTCTGGTCTAACATAAGCCTGTAGGCCTGTGCGTCTAAAGCAGCCCGCTCTGCGGCCATCCTGGTGTCCTCAGCCGCCAGATCCGCCTTGGCTTGAGTGATCTGTTCCTTTACCTTCGCAATCTCCGTATTGTGAACATCCTGATCTAGCGGATTAACTTCCGCCACAAGCACAATCAACGCATCAAACAGTTCTGATAAAACCTGAGCCGGCGGGCGCACAGGGCCTCCTGCCCCGGCAGCCGTCGCTGCTGCTGAATCGGAAATCGTTGCTGCAGCTATTGAAGAATGAAGCACTGCTTGTGTTCCGGCCATGAATATGCCAACCCGGTTGGGCAGATTAGGGGTGTCCGGAATACTGTCGCCATCGGAACAACTTCCAATCCGGCCATCTTGTAGCTGATAAAGAGATTCGGTTTCTCCGGTCGAAGACTCGTCACCAGAACAAATGACAGTCGCCCCGCGCACTCCCGATCCGTCCTCATAACTTCCTCCATGGATGACTCCCACGAAGGCACGCTTCATGGCCGGTTTAACCCGGGCGGATTGCGCACGCTGAGCCGTCTCGACGAGGTCGGTGCATATGTCCGGCCTAGGACCCGGTTCACCGATCTTGCCAATGAAAACGTGAATGCTACCAAAGGGGACCCGGTACCCGTACTCAACTGAGCCGGCCTCGGGGCCCTAGCCTGCGTCGTTGATGTAAAGCCTGCCGCGACGACTCTTAGTCATCCGGCCTGCAGCATAGCCCTCGAGTCCTTCAAAGCGGCCCTCCAAGAACCGGAAACCATCATGCGATAGCCCCACGGTGGGCGCCAACTATCGTGGTTTTGTCACGGCAGATGTCCTAGAGAAAGGACTTAGTCGTGGAGCCATCGCGACGGGTTAGCTTGAAGGGGTTAAAGCGGACACAAGGACGCAAGAGAGTTTATACTAGTTCGGCCCCTTCGAGGAAGGTAAAAGCCTACTTCTAGTTGTGATGGAATTGATGTGGTTTCGAGGACTAGGGAGCAAACAAGCTTCGCCTATGTATCGAGTTGTTATCTGTTGTCCTTGAACCGCCGCCGGGTCGTCCCCTTATATATCCGGGTGACGCCCGTCGGTCCACAGAGTCCCTACACCGGTTCATACTTGTATCCGGGTTGGTCTCTCCTTATTCCTAGCTTATAATACAAGTTTACATACCAGGACGGTTTACGGCTACAGGTCTTAAACCGACTACAGGCCTTGGGCCCTTATCTTCCTCCTTGGGTTTTAACACCCTTGAACTACTGATGACGTTAACCCGGCCCAGGTAGGCCGGTTTATGCCCAGTAGTAATAACCCCAACAACACTGGTATATGGAAACAGCAATTGGAACAGAGGACACAATGGGCCCTCGAGATCTGGTGGGGGATTGCTGAAATTTGAGATGGGCTTTAGGACCATGTAGCAATTTCTGAAAATCTCTAAGGGCCCATGTGGGTTTATTGGCACTAGGTGTAGTGGGAAGTTTAGGGGCTGTTTGGATTGTGACTATCTTTGCCATATGTTGCCACATGATTTTTGCCACACTTGCCTTACTTGAGTTGCTCAAATTGTTAGCCACACTTTCGCTTGCCTAAGGGAATCTTGCCACACTCTTTGCGTCTATAACATGTGGGGTTCACTGCTCATAAAAATTCATTGCCTCAAGTGTGGCTAGAACCAAACACCTACCTAACTTGGTCAAACTTGCCTAAGGTTAGGTGTGGCAAAGTGTGGCAATGTGTGGCTAGGAACCAAACATCCCCTTAGTCCCACCCCGCTAGTGGATAAGGAGTTGGACCTCTTTATAAAGGATTGTCTTCCACATGCTATTGGAGCTTGTGAAGAGAAGAGGCCCTCGCGCACTCCTCCTCCGCCGCCCGTTGCTACCTCTTGAGCACTGCGTTGGTTTTCCCTTGAAGAGGAAAGGGTGATGCAGCAAAGTAGCATAAGTATTTCCCTCAGTTTTTGAGAATCAAGGTATCAATCCAGTAGGAGGCCACGCACGAGTCCCTCGCACCTACACAAACAAATAAAATCCTCGCAACCAACACAATAAAGGGGTTGTCAATCCCTTCACGGTCACTTACGAAAGTGAGATCTGATAGATATGATAAGATAATATTTTTGGCATTTTTATGATAAAGATGCAAAGTAAAGAAAGCAAAATAAACGGAAAAGGAAATAGCTTGTTGATGGAATATTAATATGATGGGGAATAGACCCGGGGGCCATAGGTTTCACTAGTGGCTTCTCTCGGGAGCATAAGTATTACGGTGGGTGAACAAATTAATGTTGAGCAATTGACAGAATTGAGCATAGTTATGAGAATATCTAGGTATGATCATGTATATAGGCATCACGTCCGAGACAAGTAGACCGAATCCTGCCTGCATCTACTACTATTACTCCACACATCGACCGCTATCCAGCATGCATCTAGGGTATTAAGTTCAAAAGAACAGAGTAACGCTTTAAGCAAGATGACATGATGTAGAGGGATAAACTCATGCAATATGATATAAACCCCATCTTGTTATCCTCGATGGCAACGATACAATATGTGCCTTGCTGCCCCTACTGTCACTGGGAAAGGACACTGCAAGATTGAACCCAAAGCTAAGCACTTCTCCCATTGCAAGAAAGATCAATCTAGTAGGCCAAACCAAACTGATAATTCGAAGAGACTTGCAAAGATAACCAATCATACATAAATGAATTTAGAGAAGATTCAAATATTGTTCATAGATAAACTTGATCATAAACCCACAATTCATCGGTCTCAACAAACACATCGCAAAAGAAGATTACATCGAATAGATCTCCACAAGAGAGGGGGAGAACTTTGTATTGAGATCCAAAAAGAGAGAAGAAGCCATCTAGCTGATACGTCTCCAACGTATCTATAATTTTTGATTGCTCCATGCTATATTATCTACTGTTTTGGACATTATTGGGCTTTATTATCCACTTTTATATTATTTTTGGGACTAACCTATTAACCGGAGGCCCAGCCCAGAATTGTTGTTTTTTTTGCCTATTTTAGGGTTTCGAAGAAAAGGAATATCAAACGGAGTCCAAATGGAATGAAACCTTTGGGAACGTGATTTTCTCACCAAACATGATCGAGGAGACTTGGACCCCACGTCAAGCAACCAACAGGGAGGCCATGAGGTAGGGGGTGCGCCTACCCCCCCCCCCCAGGCGCGCCCTCCACCCTCGTGGGCCCCCTGTTGCTCCACCGACGTACTTCTTCCTCCTATATATACCTACATACCCCCAAACGATCAGATACGGAGCCAAAACCCTAATTCCACCACTGTAACTTTCTGTATCCACGAGATCCCATCTTGGGGCCTGTTCCAGAGCTCCGCCGAAGGGGGCATCGATCACGGAGGGCTTCTACATCAACACCATAGCCTCTCCGACGAAGTGTGAGTAGTTTACTTCAGACCTACGGGTCCATAGTTATTAGCTAGATGGCTTCTTCTCTCTTTTTGGATCTCAATACAAAGTTCTCCCCATCTCTTGTGGAGATCTATTCAATGTAATCTTCTTTTGCAGTGTGTTTGTTGAGACCGATGAATTGTGGGTTTATGATCAAGTTTATCTATGAACAATATTTGAATCTTCTTTGAATTCTTTTATGTATGATTGGTTATCTTTGCAAGTCTCTTCGAATTATTAGTTTGGTTTGGCCTACTAGATTGATCTTTCTTGCAATGGGAGAAGTGCTTAGCTTTGGGTTCAATCTTGCGGTGTCCTTTCCCAGTAACAGTAGGGGCAGCAAGGCACGTATTGTATTGTTGCCATCGAGGATAACAAGATGGTTTTTTTTATCATATTGCATGAATTTATCCCTCTACATCATGTCATCTTGCTTAAGGCGTTACTCTGTTCTTATGAACTTAATACTCTAGATGCATGCTGGATAGCGGTCGATGTGTGGAGTAATAGTAGTAGATGCAGGCAGGAATCAGTCTACTTGTCTTGGACGTGATGCCTATGTACATGATCATACCTAGATATTCTCATAACTATGCTCCATTCCGTCAATTGATCAACAGTAATTCGTTCACCCACCATAAAATACCTATGCTCTTGAGAGAAGCCACTAGTGAAACCTATGGCCCCCAAGTCTATCTTCATCATATTAATCTTCCAATACTTAGTTATTTTGATTGCTTTTATTTTACTTTGCATCTTTATCATAAAAATATCAAAAATATTATCTTATCATATCTATCAGATATCACTCTCGTAAGTGACCGTGTAGGGATTGACACCCCTTATCCCGTTGGTTGCGAGGATTTATTTGTTTTGTGTAGGTGCGAGGGACTCGCGCGTAGCCTCCTACTGGGTTGATACGTTGGTTCTCAAAAACCGAGGGAAATACTTACGCTACTTTGTTGCACCACCCTTTCCTCTTCAAGGGAAAACCAACGCAAGTGCTCAAGAGGTAGCAAGAAGGATTTCTGGCGCCGTTGCCGGGGAGGTCTACGCAAAATTCAACATACCAAGTACCCATCACAAACCCTTATCTCCCGCATTACATTATTTTCCATTTGCCTCTCATTTTCCTCTCCCCCACTTCACCCTTGCCGTTTTATTCGCCCTCTCTCTCTCTATCCTCCCTCTCTTTCTCTATTTGCCTCTTTTTGCCCGTTTCTTGTTTGCTTGGATTGCTTGCTTGTCTCGATGGCTCTTCCATGATTTGGTGATCTTCACCTTAAAAGGTTAGAAGAAATCGAAAGCAACGTTAGGAGTTTTATGGTCTTGCAATTTGAGCATAATAGTTTCTTTAGAAACGAGCTTAAGGAACAAAAAAGCTTTATGAGTTATATGAATAAAGAGCTCGATGATATGTCTAAAGAATTTGATGGTTTGAGATCCCAAATTGCTTGTCTTGAAAGTTAATAGCTGAAGTTTCGAATAAGCAGGCTACCTTAGTTAATAAGATGGCCGCTAAACCGGAAGACCATGATAATAAAGATGAAGATCTAAAAGTTATTGATGTGTCCCCTATTAAATCTTTGTTTTGCAATATGAATCTTGATAATGATGGGACTGAATATGATCCACCTTTACCTAGAAGACGTTCCAAGAATTCGGAGTTTTTAGATCTTGATGCTAAAATTGATAAAAGTGGGATTAATGAGATCAAAACTTTAAATATTGATGAACCCACTATTTTGGATTTTAAGGAATTTAATTATGATAATTGCTCTTTGATAGATTGTATTTCCTTGTTGCAATCCGTGCTAAATTCTCCTCATGCTTATAGCCATCATAAAGCTTTTACCAAACATATCGTTGATGCTTTGATGCAATCTTATGAAGAAAAACTTGAGTTGGAAGTTTCTATCCCTAGAAAACTTTATGATGAGTGGGAACCTAATATTAAAATTAAAATTGAAGATCATGAATGCTATGCTTTGTGTGATTTGGGTGCTAGTGTTTCCACGATTCCAAAGACTTTGTGTGATTTGTTAGGTTTCTGTGATTTTGATGACTGCTCTCTAAACTTGTACCTTGCGGATTCCACTATTAAGAAACCTATGGGAAGAACTAATGATGTTCGTATTGTTGTAAATAGGAATTATGTGCCCGTAGGTTTTATCGTTCTTGATATAGATTGCAATCCTTCATGCCCTATTATTCTTGGTAGACCTTTCCTTAGAACGATTGGTGCAATTATTGATATGAAGGAAGGAAATATTAGCTTCCAATTTCCGTTAAGGAAAGGCATGGAACACTTTCCTAGAAATAAAATTAAATTACCTTACGAATTTATTATGAGAGCCACTTATGGATTGCCTACCAAAGATGGCAATACCTAGATCTATCCTTGCTTTTTATACCTAGCTAGGGGCGTTAAACGATAGCGCTTGTTGGGAGGCAACCCAATTTTATTTTTATTCCTTGATTTTTGCTCCTGTTTAGTAATAAATAAATTATCTAGCCTCTGTTTTGGTTGTGTTTTTTATGTTTAATTAGTGTTTGTGCCAAGTAGAACCGTTGGGAGACTTGGGAAAAGTCTTGTTAATCTTGCTGTAAAAACAGAAACTTTAGCGCTCACGAGAACTGCTGCCATTTTTATTTGGAAAGTGATATTTAGTTAATTATTTTTGAAGATGATTAATAGATAAATTCCTCACGTCCAGAAATTTATTCTCGAATTTTTGGGTTCCAGATCTTGCGATAGCTACAGATTACTACAGACTGTTCTGTTTTTGACAGATTCTGTTTTTCGTGTGTTGTTTGCTTATTTTGATGAATCTATGGCTAGTAAAATAGTTTATAAACCATATATAAGTTGGAATACAGTAGGTTTAACACCAATATAAATAAATAGTTTGTTTATTACATTACCTTGAAGTGGTGTTTTGTTTTCTTTCACTAACAGAGCTCACGAGATTTTCTTCTTTAAGTTTTGTGTTGTGAAGTTTTCAAGTTTTGGGTAAAGATTTGATGGATTATGGAACAAGGAGCGGCAAGAGCCTAAGATTGGGGATGCCCATGGCACCCCCAAGATAATCTAAGGACACCTAAAATCCAAAGGTTGGGGATGCCCCGGAAGGCATCCCCTCTTTCGTCTACTTCTATCGGTAACTTTACTTGGAGCTATATTTTTATTCACCACATGATATGTGTTTTGCTTGGAGCGTCTTGTATGATTTGAGTCTTTATTTGTTAGTTTACCACAATCACCCTTGCTGTACACACCTTTTGAGAGAGACACACATGATTCGGAAATTATTAGAATACTCTATGTGCTTCACTTATATCTTTTGAGTTATATAGTTTTGCTCTAGTGCTTCACTTATATCTTTTAGAGCATGGTGGTGGATTTGTTTTATAGAAACTATTGATATCTCATGCTTCACTTAGGTTATTTTGAGAGTCTTAAATAGCATGGTAATTTGCTTATATAATCCTATATGCTAGGTATACAATATTAATAATAAAATTCTCTTAGGAGTGTGTTGAATACTATGAGAAGTTTGATGCTTGATAATTGTTTTGAGATATGGAGATGGTGATATTAGAGTCATGCTAGTTGAGTAGTTGTGAATTTGATAAATACTTGTGTTAAAGTTTGTGATTCTCGTAGCATGCACGTATGGTGAACCGTTATGTGATGAAGTCAGAGCATGATTTATTTATTGATTGTCTTCCTTATGAGTGGCGGTCGGGGATGAGCGATGGTCTTTTCCTACCAATCTGTCCCCCTAGGAGCATGCGCATAATACTTTGCTTTGATGACTTGTAGATTTTTGCAATAAGTATATGAGTTCTTTATGACTAATGTTGAGTCCATGGATCATACGCACTCTCACCCTTCCACCGTTGCTAGCCTCTCTAATATCGCACACCTTTCGCCGGTATCATACACCCACCATAAACCTTCCTCAAAATAGCCACCATACCTACCTATCATGGAATTTCCATAGCCATTCCGAGATATATTGCCATGCAACTTTCCACCATTCCGTTTATTATGACACGCTCCATCATTGTCATATTGCTTTGCATGATCATGTAGTTGACATTGTATTTGTGGCAAAGCCACCGATTCCTTCATACATGTCACTCATGAGTCATTGCATATCCCGGTACACCGCCGGAGGCATTCACATAGAGTCATATTTTGTTTTAAGTATCGAGTTGTAATTCTTGAGTTGTAAGAAAATAAAAGTGTGATGATCATCATATTAGAGCATTGTCCCAAGTGAGGAAAGGATGATGGAGACAATGATTCCCCCACAAGTTGGGATGAGACTCCGGACGAAAAATAAAATAAAAAGAGGCCAAAGAAGCCCAAAAAAAGAGGCCATAAAAAGAGAAAAGGCCCAAATAAAAAAATGTGAGAAAAAGAGAGAAGGGACAATGCTACTATCCTTTTACCACACTTGTGCTTCAAAGTAGCACCATGATCTTCATGATAGAGAGTCTCCTTTGTTATCACTTTCATATACTAGTGGGAAATTTTCATTATAGAACTTGGCTTGCATATTCCAATGATGGGCTTCCTCAAAATGCCCTAGGTCTTCATGAGCAAGCAACTTGGATACACACCCACTTAGTTTCTTTTTGAGCTTTCATATACTTATAGCTCTAGTGCATCCGTTGCATGGCAATCCCTACTCACTCACATTGATATCTATTGATGGGCATCTCCATAGCCCGTTGATACACCTAGTTGATGTGAGACTATCTTCTCCCTTTTTGTCTCCCCCACAACCACCATTCTATTCCACCTAAAGTGCTATGTCCATGGCTCACGCTCATGTATTGCATGAAGATTGAAAAAGTTTTGAGAATCTCAAAAGTATGAAACAATTGCTTGGCTTGTCATCGGGGTTGTGCATGATTTAAATACTTTCTGTGGTGAAGATAGAGCATAGCCAGACTATATGATTTTTTAGGGATAACTTTCTTTGGCCATGTTATTTTGAGAAGACATAATTGCTTAGTTAGTATGCTTGAAGTATTATTATTTTTATGTCAATATTAAACTTTTGTCTTGAATCTTTCGGATCTGAATATTCATGCCACAATTAAGAAGAATTACATTGAAATTATGCCTAGTAGCATTCCACATCAAAAATTCTGTTTTTATCATTTACCTACTCGAGGACGAGCATGAATTAAGCTTGGGGATGCTTGATACGTCTCCAACGTATCTATAATTTTCGATAGCTCCATGCTATATTATCTACTATTTTGGACATTATCGGGCTTTATAATCCACTTTTATATTATTTTTGGGACTAACCTATTAACCGGAGGCCCAACCCAGAATTGCTGTTTTTGAAAAGGAATATCAAACGGAGTCCAAATGGAATGAAACCTTCGGGAACGTGATTTTCTCACCGAACATGATCCAGGAGACTTGGACCCTACGTCAAGCAACCAACAGGGAGGCCACGAGGTAGGGGGCGTGCCTACCCCCCAGGCGCGCCCTCCACCCTCGTGGGCCCCCTGTTGCTCCACCGACGTAATTCTTCCTCCTATATATATACCTACGTACCCCCAAACGATCAGAGACGGAGCCAAAACCCTAATTCTACCACCGTAACTTTCTGTATCCACGATATCCCATCTTGGGGCCTGTTCCAGAGCTCCGCCGGAGGGGGCATTGATCACGGAGGGCTTCTACATCAACACCATAGCCTCTCCGATGAAGTGTGAGTAGTTTACTTCAGACCTACGGGTCCATAGTTATTAGCTAGATGGCTTCTTCTCTCTTTTTGGATCTCGATAAAAAGTTCTCCCCCTCTCTTGTGGAGATCTATTCGATGTAATCTTCTTTTGCGGTGTGTTTGTTGAGACCGATGAATTGTGGGTTTATGATCAAGTTTATCTATGAACAATATTTGAATCTTCTCTGAATTCTTTTATGTATGATTGGTTATCTTTTCAAGTCTCTTCGAATTATCTGTTTGGTTTGGCTTACTAGATTGATCTTTCTTGCAATGGGAGAAGTGCTTAGCTTTGGGTTCAATCTAGCGGTGTCCTTTCCCAATGACAGTAGGGGCAGCAAGGCACGTATTGTATTGTTGCCATCGAGGATAACAAGATGGGGTTTTTATCATATTGCATGAATTTATCCCTCTACATCATGTCATCTTGCTTAAGGCGTTACTCTGTTCTTCTGAACTTAATACTCTAGATGCATGCTGGATAGCGGTCGATGTGTGGAGTAATAGTAGTAGATGCAGGCAGGAGTCGGTCTACTTGTCTTGGACGTGATGCCTATATACATGATCATACCTAGATATTCTCATAACTATGCTCAATTCTGTCAATTTCTCAACAGTAATTCGTTCACCCACCATAAAATACCTATGCTCTTGAGAGAAGCCACTAGTGAAACCTATGCCCCCCGGGTCTATCTTCATCATATTAATCTTCCAATACTTAGTTATTTTCATTGCATTTATTTTACTTTGCATCTTTATCATAAAAATACCAAAAATATTATCTTATCATATCTATCAGATCTCACTCTCGTAAGTGACCGTGTAGGGATTGACAACCCCTTATTGCGTTGGTTGCGAGGATTTCTTTGTTTTGTGTAGGTGCGAGGGACTCGTGCGTAGCCTCCTACTGGAATGATACCTTGGTTCTCAAAAACTGAGGGAAATACTTACGCTACTTTGCTGCACCACCCTTTCCTCTTCAAGGGAAAACCAACGCAAGTGCTCAAGATCATGTTCGTTCCGAAAATACCGTTCCCGATCATGTTCATTCCGAAAATCACGTTCCCGAAGGTTTCATTCCGTTTGGACTCCATTTGATATTCTTTTTCTGTGAAACTCTGAAATAGGCAAAAAAAACGGCAATTCTGGGTTGGGCCTCCGGTTAATAGGTTAGTTCCAAAAATAATATAAAAGTGTATAATAAAGCCCAATAATGTCCAAAACAGGATATAATATAGCATGGAACAATCAAAAATTATAGATATGTTGGAGACGTATCAAGCATCCCCAAGCTTAATTCATGCTCGTCCTCGAGTAGGTAAATGATAAAAACAGAATTTTTGATGTGGAATGCTACTTGGCATAATTTCAATGTAATTCTCTTAATTTTGGTATGAATATTCAGATCCGAAAGATTCAATACAAAAGTTCAATATTGACATAGAAATAATAATACTTCAAGCATACTAACTAAGCAATTATGTCTCTTCAAAATAACATGGCCAAAGAAAGTTATCCCTACAAAATCATATAGTCTGGCTATGTTCCATCTTCACCACACAAAATATTTAAATCATGCACAACCCCGATGACAAGGCAAGCAATTATTTCATACTTTTGGTGTTCTCAAACTTTTTCAATCTTCACGCAATACATGAGCGTGAGCCATGGACATAGCACTATATGTGGAATAGAATGGTGGTTGTGGAGAAGACAAAAAGGGAGAAGATAGTCTCATATCAACTAGGCGTATCAACGGGCTATGGAGATGCCCATTAATAGATATCAATGTGAGTGAGTAGGGATTGCCATGCAACGGATGCACTAGAGATATAAGTATATGAAAGCTCAACAAAAGGAACTAAGTGGGTGTGCATCCAACTCGCTTGCTCACGAAGACCTAGGGCATTTTGAGGAAGCCCATCATTGGAATATACAAGCCAAGTTCTATAATGAAAAATTCCCACTAGTATATCGAAGTAATAACATAGGAGACTCTCTATCATTAAGATCACGGTGCTACTTTGAAGCACAAGTGTGGTAAAAGGATAGTAGCATTGTCCCTTCTCTCTTTTTCTCTCATTTATTTATTTATTTGGGCCTTTTCTCTTTTTTTATGGCCTCTTTTTTTAGTCCGGATTCTCATCCCGATTTGTGGGGGAATCATAGTCTCCATCATCCTTTCCTCACTTCGGACAATGCTCTAAAAATTATGATCATCACACTTTTTATTTACTTACAACTCAACAATTACAACTCAATACTTAGAACAAAATATGATCTATGTGAATGCCTCCGGCGGTGTACCGGGATGTGCAATGATGCATGAATGACATGTATGAAAGAATTATGAACGGTGGCTTTGCCATAAATACAATGTCAACTACATGATCATGCAAAGCAATATGACAATGATGGAGCGTGTCATAATAAACGGAACGGTGGAAAGTTGCATGGCAATATATCTCGGAATGACTATGGAAATGCCATGATAGGTAGGTGTGGTGGCTGTTTTGAGGAAGGTATATGGTGGGTGTATGATACCGGCGAAAGGTGCGCGGTATTAGAGAGGCTAGCAACGGTGGAAGGAAGAAAGTGCATATGATCCATGGACTCAACATTAGTCATAAAGAACTCATATACTTATTGCAAAAATCTATTAGTTATCAAAGCAAAGTATTACGCGCATGCTCCTAGGGGGATAGATTGGTAGGAAAAGACCATCGCTCGTCCATGACCGCCACTCATAAGGAAGACAATAAATAAATAATTCATGCTCCGACTTCATTACATAACGGTTCACCATACGTGCATGCTACAGGAATCATAAACTTCAACACAAGTATTTCTCAAATTCACAACTACTCAACTAGAATGACTCTAATATCACCATCTCCATATCTCAAAACAATTATCAAGTATCAAACTTCTCATAGTATTCAACACACTCATAAGAAAAGTTTTTAATTAATCTTGGATGCCTAACATAATTAAAGAAAATTACCACGCTGTTTTGTAGGACTCTCAAAATAATCTAAGTGAAGCATGAGAGAACAATAGTTTCTATAAAACAAATCCACCACCGTGCTCTAAAAGATATAAGTGAAGCACTAGAGCAAAAACTATATAACTCAAAAGATATAAGTGAAGCACATAGAGTATTCTAACAATTTCCGAATCATGTGTGTGTCTCTCAAAAGGTGTGTACAGCAAGGATGATTGTGGAAAACTAACAAATAAATACTCAAATAATACAAGACGCTCCAAGCAAAACACATATCATGTGGTAAATAAAAATATAGCTCCAAGTAAAGTTACCGATGGAAGTAGACGAAAGAGGGAATGCCTTCTGGGGCATCCCCAAGCTTTGGATTTTAGGTGTCCTTAGATTATCTTGGGGTGCCATGGTCATCCCCAAGCTCAGACTCTTGCCACTCCTTGTTCCATAATCCATCAAATCTTTTACCCAAAACACACAAAATTTAAAGTAGAAAATATCGTGAGCTCCGTTAGCGAAATAAAACAAAACACCACTTCAAGTTACTGTAATGAAATCATTCTTTATTTATATTGGTGTTAAACCTACTTTATTCCAACTTCTCTATGATTTATAAACTATTTTACTAGCCATAGCTTCATCAAAATAAGCAAACAACACACGAAAAACAGAATCTGTCAAAAACAGAACAGTCTTTAGTAATCTGTAGCTAACGCAAGTTATGGAACCCCAAAAATTCTAAAATAAATTGCTCGACGTGAGGAATTTATATATTAATCATCTTCAAAAAGAATTAACTAAATATCACTTTAAAAATAAAAATGGCAGCAATTCTCGTGAGCGCTAAAGTTTCTGTTTTTACAGCAAGATTAAAAAGACTTTCCCCAAGTCTTCCCAATGGTTCTACTTGGCATAAACACTAATTAAACACAAAACACAACCAAAAAAGAGGCTAGATAAATTATTTATTACTATACAGGAATAAAAATCAAGGAATAAAAATAAAATTGGGTTGCCTCCCAACAAGCGCTATCGTTTAACGCCCCTAGCTAGGCATAAAAGCGAAGATAGATCTAGGTATTGCCATCTTTGATAGGCAATCCATAAGTGGCTCTCATAATAGATTCATATGGTAATTTACTTTTCTTTCTAGGGAAGTGTTCCATGCCTTTCCTTAACGGAAATTGGAATCTAATATTCCCTTCCTTCATATCAATAATTGCACCAATCGTTCTAAGGAAAGGTCTACCAAGAATAATAGGACATGAAGGATTACAATCTATATCAAGAACAATAAAATCTACGGGCACATAATTCCTATTTTCAACAATAAGAACATCATTAATTCTTTTCATAGGTTTCTTAATAGTTGAATCCGCAAGGTGCAAGTTTAAAGAGCAATCACCAAAATCACGGAAACCTAGCAAATCACACAAAGTCTTTGGAATGATGGAAACACTAGCACCCAAATCACACAGAGCATAGCATTAATGATATTTAATTTTAATTTTAATAGTAGGTTTCCACTCATCATAAAGTTTTCTAGGGATAGAAACTTCCAACTCAAGTTTTTCTTCATAAGATTGCATCAAAGCATCAACGATATATTTGGTAAAGGCTTTATTTTGACTATAAGCATGAGGAGAATTTAGCACAGATTGCAACAAGGAAATACAATCTATCAAAGAGCAATTATCATAATTAAATTCCTTGAGATCCAAAATAGTGGGTTCATTTATATTTAAAGTTTTGACTTCTTCAATCCCACTTTTAACAATTTTAGCATCAAGATCTAAAGACTTCAAATTTTTGGAACGTCTTCTAGGTAAAGGTGGATCATATTCAGTCCCATAATTTTCAAGATTCATATTGCAAAACAAATATTTAATAGGGGACACATCAATAACTTTTAGATCTTCATCTTTATTATCATGGAAACTAGAACACGCTTTTATAAAGCAATTTTTCTTAGCACGCATCCTAGCGGTTCTTTCTTTGCACTCATCAATGGAAATTCTCATGGCTTTGAGAGACTCATTGATATCATGCTTAGGTGGAATAGATCTAAGTTTCAAAGAATCAATATCAAGAGAAATTCTATCAACGTTCCTAGCCAACTCATCAATCTTAAGCAATTTTTCTTCAATCAAAGCATTGAAATTCTTTTGCGAAGTAATAAATTCTTTAATATTAGATTCAAAATCAGAGGGTATCTTATTAAAATTTCCATAAGAATTGTTGTGGGAATTACCATAATTATTAGAGGAATTACTAGGATACGACCTAGGATTAAAGTTTCCTCTATACGCGTTGTTACCAAAATTATTCCTACCAACAAAATTCACATCCATAGGTTCATTATTATTCTCAATTAAAGTAGACAAAGACATATCATTAGGATCAGAAGAAACACTTTTATTAGCAAATAATTTCATAAGTTCATCCATCTTTCTACTCAAAACATTAATTTCTTCTATCGCATGCACTTTCTTATTAGTGGATCTTTCAGTGTGCTATTGAGAATAATTAACCATAATATTATCTAGGAGTTTAGTAGCTTCTCATAAAGTGATTTCCATAAAAGTGCCTCCTGCGGCCGAATCTAAAAGATTTCTAGAAGCAAAATTCAATCCGGCATAAAAAATTTGTATAATCATCCACAAATTCAAACCATGTGTAGGGCAATTACGTATCATTAATTTCATCCTCTCCCAATCTTGTGAAACATGTTCATGATCAAGTTGCTTAAAATTCATGATATCGTTTCTAAGAGAGTTGATCTTAGCGGGAGGAAAATACTTAAGAGATAAAAGCATCTTTGCACTTATTCCACGAATCAATACTATTTTTAGGCAAAGACGAAAACCAAGCTTTAGCACGATCTCTAAGCGAAAAAGGAAATAACTTCAATTTAACAATATCATTATCCACATCTTTCTTCTTTTGCATATCACACAAATCAACAAAGTTGTTTAGATGGGTAGCGGCATCTTCACTAGGAAGGCCGGAAAACGGATCTTTCATGACAAGATTCAGCAAGGCAGCATTAATTTCACAAGATTCAACATCGGTAAGAGGAGCAATCGGAGTGCTAATAAAATCATTGTTGCTGGTATTAGTAAAGTCACACAATTTGGTATTATCTTGAGCCATCGTGACAAGCAAGCAATCCAACACACAAGCAAACAAGAGACGGGCAAAAAGAGGCAAATAGAGAAAGAGAAGGAGGATGGAGAGAGAGGGCGAATAAAACAGCAAGGGTGAAGTGAGGGGAGGAAAACGAGAGGCAAATGGCAAATAATGTAATGCGGGAGATAAGGGTTTGTGATGGGTACTTGGTATGTTGACTTTTGCGTGGACTCCCCGGCAACGGCGCCAGAAATCCTTCTTGCTACCTCTTGAGCACTGCGTTGGTTTTCCCTTGAAGAGGAAAGGTTGATGCAGCAAAGTAGCATAAGTATTTCCCTCAGTTTTTTAGAACCAAGGTATCAATCCAGTAGGAGGCCACGCACGAGTCCCTCGCACCTACACAAACAAATAAAATCCTCGCAACCAACGCAATAAAGGGGTTGTCAATCCCTTCACGACCACTTACGAAAGTGAGATCTGATAGATATGATAAGATAATATTTTTGTTATTTTTATGATAAAGATGCAAAGTAAAGAAAGAAAAATAAACGGAAAAGGAAATAGCTTGTTGACGGAAGATTAATATGGTGGAGATTAGACCCGGGGGCCATAGGTTTCACTAGTGGCTTCTCTCGAGAGCATAAGTATTACGGTGGGTGAACAAATTACTGTTGAGCAATTGACAGAATTGAGCATAGTTATGAGAATATCTAGGTATGATCATGTATATAGGCATCACGTCCGAGACAAGTAGACCGACTCCTTCCTGCATCTACTACTATTACTCCACACATCAACCGCTATCCAGTATGCATCTAGAGTATTAAGTTCAAAAGAACAGAGTAACGCTTTAAGCAAGATGACATGATGTAGAGGGATAAAGTCATGCAATATGATATAAACCCCATCTTGTTATCCTCGATGGCAACAATACAATACGTGCCTTGCTGCCCCTACTATCACTGGGAAAGGACACCGCAAGATTGAACCCAAACTAAGAACTTCTCCCATTGCAAGAAAGATCAATCTAGTAGGCCAAACCAAACTGATAATTCGAAGAGACTTGCAAAGATAACCAATCATACATAAAAGAATTCAGAGAAGATTCAAATATTGTTCATAGATAAACTTGATCATAAACCCACAATTCATCGGTCTCAACAAACACACCGCAAAAGAAGATTACATCGAATAGATCTCCACAAGAGAGGGGGAGAACTTTGTATTGAGATCCAAAAAGAGAGAAGAAGCCATCTAGCTAATAACTATGGACCCGAAGGTCTGAAGTAAACTACTCACACTTCATCGGAGAAGTTATGGTGTTGATGTAGAAGCCCTTCGTGATCGATGCCCCCTCCGGCGGAGCTCCGGAAAAGGCCCTAGGATGGGATCTCACGGATACAGAAAGTTACGGCAGTGGAATTAGGGTTTTGGCTTTGTATCTGGTAGTTTGGGGGTACATAGGTATATATAGGAGGAAGAAGTACATCGGTGGAGCAACGTGGGCCCCACGAGGGTGGAGGGCGCGCCTGGGGGGGGTAGGCGCGCCCCCCTACCTCGTGCCTTCCTGGTTGATGTCTTGACGTAGGGTCCAAGTCCTCTGGATCATGTTCGTTCCGAAAATCACGTTCCTGAAGGTTTCATTCCGTTTGGACTCCGTTTGATATTCTTTTTCTGCGAAACTCTGAAATAGGCAAAAAAAGCAATTCTGGGCTGGGCCTTTGGTTAATAGGTTAGTTGCAAAAATAATATAAAAGTGTATAATAAAGCCCAATAATGTCCAAAACAGGATATAATATAGCATGGAACAATAAAAAATTATAGATACGTTGGAGACGTATCACCCGCCTCGCCACGTCACGACGCGATGCGACGCGGGTTGTGGGATTGAGCCGAGCCGAGCTCACACCTACGCGCTTATTTTTGCCAGTCACTAACGGAGAGTTTCTGACAGCTGGGCCACGATCTGAGACGTCGGATCGTGGGTTGTCACGGACTCGGACGTGGGTTGAGCCCACGTCTCTCCACACGGCTGTGCATATATAAGTGTGCGGTGTCTCCCAACCCTAGTCGCCACGATCAGATCGCATTTGCTCACGCGCACGCCCACCGTCGTTCTTTTGCTGCTGCTGCCGTTGTTGACTCCATCCCGTCCGCCACGTACACGGTCGACAGGAGAGCAGGTCTCCGAAACCCCGTCCCTCCGGTTCCTGTACGGGAGAGGGACGAATAGGTTTTTGGGAAGCGACTACGTGACTGTTCGCTGTTCGTCTACTTCCTCTACGTCCATGTCGCCCTCGTCATCACCATGTCCACCGACGTTGAACGTGCCGCCGCCGAGAAGCTCGAGGCCGACAAGAAGGCCGCCGAGGACACCGCTGCTGCCGCCACCGCCACGTCGGCTTTTGCCTGGCCTACTGGAGGGTATAACGCGTTTATCCCGCTCCTGTTCATTTTTGTATTAGCAGTACTAGCAATATGTGTAGATTTGTCTACTGTTTGCTTAGTACGTGCATGTTTAGATCCGAGTCTGTTCGTTGTCAATTCAGTCAATGCCATGCTAGTGATTTATTTATGGATTAAATTAGTCGAAAAATTGCCTATTTACTCAGCACCAATTGTTGGTCTCTTTTTTTATATCAGAATGATAGCACGTACACACAAAAAAGAAAATATGGTGGCATGTTAATGTTCCATCCGGCAATATACCAAAAAACATCACTTGCTGGATCTTAACAAAAAATAAACATCATGAGCTTCTATAGCCTTCATGAGACCCTATATCAGGAGATTGCCAAATATCAGGCGAGGTTCTTCTAGGCTCGGGAGGGGGACTACTACCTCTTGAGCACTGCGTTGGTTTTCCCTTGAAGAGGAAAGGGTGATGCAGTAAAGTAGCGTAAGTATTTCCCTTAGTTTTTGAGAATCAAGGTGTCAATCCAGTAGGAGGCCACACGCAAGTCCCTCGTACCTACACAAACAAAAAAGAACCTCACAACCAACACGATAAAGGGGTTGTCAATCCCTTCACGGTCACTTACGAGAGTGAGATCTGATAGAGATAATAATGATAAGATAAATATTTTTGGTATTTTTATGATATAGATTGAAAGTAAAGATTGCAAAATAAAATAGATTGGAAACTTATATGATGGAGAATAGACCCGGGGGCCATAGGTTTCACTAGTGGCTTCTCTCAAGATAGCATAAGTATTACGGTGGGTGAACAAATTACTGTCGAGCAATTGATAGAAAAGCGAATAATTATGAGAATATCTAGGCATGATCATGTATATAGGCATCACGTCCGTGACAAGTAGACCGACTCCTGCCTGCATCTACTACTATTACTCCACACATCGACCGCTATCCAGCATGCATCTAGAGTATTAAGTTCATAAGAACAGAGTAACGCCTTAGGTAAGATGACATGATGTAGAGGGATAAACTCAAGCAATATGATATAAACCCCATCTTTTTATCCTCGATGGAAACAATATAATACGTGTCATTTCCCTTTCTGTCATTGGGATCGAGCACCGCAGATTGAACCCAAAGCTAAGCACTTCTCCCATTGCAAGAAAAATCAATCTAGTAGGCCAAACCAAACTGATAATTCAAAGAGACTTGCAAAGAACCAATCATGCATAAAAGATTTCAGAGAAGATTCAAATATTGTTCATAATAGACTTGCTCATAAACCCACAATTCATCGGATCTCGACAAACACACCGCAAAAAGAGTTACATCGAATAGATCTCCAAGAATATCGAGGAGAACTTTGTATTGAGATCCAAAGAGAAAGAAGAAGTCATCTAGCTACTAGCTATTGACCCAAAGGTCTGAAGTAAACTACTCACACATCATCGGAGAGGCCATGGAGTTGATATAGATACCCTCCGTGATCGATGCCCCCTCCGGCGGAGCTCCGAAAAAGGCCCCAAGATGGGATCTTTTGGGTACAGAAGGTTGCGGCGGTGGAAATAGGGTTCCATGGTGCTCCTGGATGTTTTCGGGATATATGAACATATATAGGAGGAAGAAGTAGGTCGGTTGAGCCACAAGGGGGAGGGCGCGCCCAGGGGGGTAGGCGCGCCCCCTGCCTCGTGGCCTCCTTGTTGGTTGCTTGACGTCCACTGTAAGTCCTCTGGATCACATTTGTTCCAAAAATCACGCTCCCGAAGGTTTCATTCTGTTTGGACGCCGTTTGATATTCCTTTTCTGTGAAACACTGAAATAGGCAAAAAAACAACAATTTGCACTCGGCCTTGGGTTAATAGGTTAGTCCCAAAAATAATATAAAAATGTAAAATAAAGCCCATAAACATCCAAAACAGATAATATAATAGCATGGAACAATCAAAAATTATAGATACATTGGAGACGTATCAAGGACAAGCAAAAGTACCACATGGTCCGCTAGCCTGACGTTTGTAAACCACGAGATCAAGGAGGGCTCGGGCTCATGTCCTCGAACCGCATGAACCACAAATAGGGATGGAGGCCTCTGGCTCGACATCATTGGGAACAAGTACCTTCGTGGCCAGGCACTGGTGGCTCCCAGTTCTGGCAGTCTGTTACCCAGCTCATGTCGATCCTTCGTATAGGGACCTCCATCTCGGTTGGGCCGGCTCCTCGACCCTGTTCTGGTTTGACTGGTGGGTGAAGGATCGCCTCCTTGCTACTCGGTTTCCAGACTTATTCTCCATCGCGGTTGACCCTCGGGTCTCCGTCGAGGTGGCCCTTGTTGACTTAGGGCGCCTCGCATTCCGGCGACCTTTCGGCCCACCAGAAGTGGTCGCCTGGGATGAGCTCCTCAAGTGTATAGCCCTCCAGCCCTTGGACGTCGATCAAATGCATGACAACATTTCCTGGGGCCTGGAGCCATCGGGCCGCTTCTCTACCAAGTCGTTTTACCAGGCCATTGCACCCTCCCTGGCCCCAAACTCGTTTACCTTGATCTGGGACATTCGGCTGCCACCGAAGATTAGGATCTTCTTGTGGCAATGGATTCACGGACGAGTCCCCTCTGGCGTGGAGGTCCTAAAGCGAAATGACCCTCGTGATATGACTTGCCTGTTCTGTGGCACATGGGAGGACGCGACACCTTCTTCATCTGCGTGTCTGTGCAGTTCCTTTGAAGTTGCCTTCGCGAGGTGGTTGGTGGTTGCGTGTCTATCGTGCCTCGCTCCCGCCACATTAGGTGGCTGATCATAGGGGTTCTCGCTTGGACGCTTTGGATAGTCCGCAATAAACTAGTTATCCAGCGTGCTCCTCTCCGGCGCGTCACTGACGCGATCTTCAAAATGTGTGGCTATTTGCAGCTTTGGTGGCAACTTAGCCGCCCGCAGGACCGGGACGCCATTGACATCATCACCGCAGATCTTCGTGCGTTGGCCTTTCGCTTGGCTCCACCACTATCGCCGCCACCTCTGGAGATGGACTAGGCTCTTCGCGCTTCAGTTGCGGTGCCTTGGGGCCGCTCCTTGGGCTTCTACTTGTTGTTTCGTGTTGTTTTTAAGGCTTGTTGAGTTGTGCTCTCAGCAGTATCCTTACTACCCGTGTGTGTTCGTTTGCTACCTGTTTGTGTGGGCTGTGAACTTATTTGTGGTTACTTGTGGCTCTGAAGGTTTGATTTATATATAAAGCGGGGCGAAAGTCTTTTTCGATAATAAAAAATAAAAATGGGCCAAAATAGTGTTGTAGGCAGTCTTAGTACCGTCATTATCATTTCTCATCACTGACCGAACTGGAAACCCGCCAATTCAGATTCTCCAGACAACGCATTATTGCTTCCATCAAAGAAAAATATGTCATATAGTGCTCTCACAGTGTACCCCATCAAGCAACATGTTCAGGCACAACATGGTGACAACAGTTAGTGGCAGCTTCACTATGAGTGGCTATACTATACATGTACGTACACATCATATCTTTAGTTGCACAAAAAAGAATCCTGGCCATGTCTGTCGAATTACGCAGGATTTCCCCCCCTGGCCTGCGGTAGAAATATGCATAAATAAATACCCTCGCACACATCCCACGCTCCATATATACTGACAGTTTTGCAGAAGTGTTCCTTCCGAGAGAGCACATACATCGTTTCTTGTTTTAACTGCATTTCGATCTGCTCAGGTTACGGCGATCGATCGGCTGCAGTTTGGAGGGCACTGCGAGTGGACACCGGCAGACGTCAAGGTTCCTCCATAGTGGATTGTTGATGTAGTTTTCGGGTTGTGTTTGATAGGGTGCATGGAGGATGCATGAGGGTAAAAGTTTCCAATCCGATTCATTTTTGCTTGTTTGATAGGGTGTATGGGCTCACCTGAGCTATGCTCATCTGATGCATAAAAGTGCCCTCAACCATGTTCATCTCATCCACTCCACACAGGATGCATGGAGGCAGCTATGTTGGCCCTGACACTCGTCCCCACCGACCACCTCCAGATATGTTTATTTTTTCAAAAAGAATCAGAATTTCAAAATTTGTTTAAATTTTTGAAAAACTTTAGAATTTCAGAAAATGGAAAAAAATTGAATTTCAAAATTGTTTAAATTTTCAAAAAAATCATAATTTCAATATTTTTTGAATTTTCAATAAATATTTGAAATTTCAATTTTTCTAAAAAAATCATAGATGTTCGGAATTTCAAAAGGAAATCAAAATTGGTTTGAATTTTGAAAAAAATAGTATTTTAGTTTTTTATAAAATATTCAAATTTTGTTTAAATTTTCAAAAAAACTCGTAATTTCAAATATGTTTAAATAAAAAAATAGAATTTTAAAATTTATTTTAATTTTCCAAAAAAGTTTCGGAATATCAAATTTTATTCAAATTTTCAAATTATGTTTAAATTTGTGTTGGCATTTTTTCGATTTTGTTCATCATTCAATATTTTTTTTCAGAATTCGAAATTGTTCAGCATGTCTAAACACATGCAGGCTGCCAAACAAAATCTCAGCTCAGCATGTCTCAGCGCATACATCACTGCCAAACAACAGCAACTGCATGGACTCAGCATGTCTACACTCAGCATGTATGAGATGAGAACAATTAGGCTAGGTCCATACATGCTACCGAACACACCCTCAGAGTCGCAACGCGAGAGACGATTTCATGGCGGTGATGTGACTTGTGGGAGCGTTTGTTTGGTAGAATGCGCGGATGCTAGACCTGAGCTTCACGAGACATGACATTTTAGTGGTTCCAGACTTCAAGTCAGAAAGAAGTTTGGAGAGAACTGTCAGATGATGACCCATCCGTTGTGTGGGGATTATATGGCTGCTGGGCTTTACTTAGTACTTTCTCCGTCTAAAAATACTTGTCGGAAGATGGATGTATCTAGATGTATTTTTGTTTTAAATGCATTCATTTTCATCAATTTCTATGACAAGTATTTTCGAACGATGGGAGTACTAATGTTAGGACTGATGATGCAATTGATTACATGATTCATGGCACTTTTTTTCAATTGGTAAATTCACAAAGAGAGAAGATTAAACTGCACGTTGTGAATTGAGTGCATCTTAAATGGTTACCTTCCATGTGATGGAACTAGTCTATCGGGGTTCAAGACATAGGCTCTAGACTTGGCATCAATGCTCACTTTTTTCTGTATTTATTTGTCATGTTTTCAACAATGTTCGTTCAGTGAAAGATGATGTTTTCATCAACTATGATGCACTTGTAATGACTTCGTCTTCAAGATGTGTTGCCTCAATCTCTCCATGAGCAGAGCGGCAAGTGAACCACATGGGCCAGCCCATTCCAAGCAGCATCAACGTACAACAGGAAGGACTTTAGTTTATTCTTATTCTTTTTTGGCTTACGTTTATTTTTCTTATTTACTTTCCTTTTTATTTGTTTCCTCTAAAACAAATTGAATCCGGAATTCATAAAATATCTATTTTAAAAACTAATTCATAAATTTAGATAAATGGTTTGCATTTTCGGGATTTTCATAAAATGTTGCATTCTCAAAAATTATTTGGAATTTCAAAAAATGTTACAGGTATTCCAGTTTGTTCACAAATTCAAAAAACGTCCCGGAATTAAAAAACTTATTCTTGTTTAAAAAATTTGAATTTCGTAAAATGTTCCTTTTAAAAACTTGTCCACAAATTAAAAATGTTTCAGAATTTGTAAAAAAAATTGTTGAGAATTTGACAGTTGTTCACAATTTTTTTTAGAAATTCCGATTCATGAAAGTGTTCACAATTTCAGAAAATGGTGACTTTTTTCAAAAATAGTTCTCACTTTTCAAAAGAGTTCCAAATCTGAAAATTGGTTTGCATTGTTAAGAAAATGTTAGGATTTACAAAAATAGAAATTTAAAAAATAATTGGAATCCCAAAATTGTTTGGTTGTTCAACAGGTTTGAAATTACAAAAAAACATGTTGTTCAGAAAATGTTTGTATCTTTAAACATTACTTACCTTTTAAAGAATTGTTTACAATTTCCAAGAAATTTTTGAAATTCAAAGGTGTTCAGATTTGGCTCAGTAGTTAGTTCTTAAATATTAGCACTGCTAATTAATTAATTAAAATCGCTAACTGCACTAGCTAGGGACAGCGCGTCCGGTTCAATTCCTGCTGAGGGCGCTGCTTTTTTGTGAATTTTCCCCATTGCTTAATACCAGCGGGGCGAAAGGGCACGCACGTTAATGGAACAACCCATCCGGGGGCTCTTATGTGCGTCGCGAGCCTGTTTGCCGCAAGATGCGACAAATAGAAGCTCCTACTTCTCTCTAAGGGCTGGGATGCCCCCTGTTTTATTTTCCTTTTTGTTTGTTTTTTCTTTCTGTTTTTTTTCCTTCTCTAAAATAATTCGAGATTACAATAAGGATTTAAATTTCAAAAAACTTCAATTATATTAAAAAAAATTTGGAATTCAAAACATATTTATCATTTTTTTAAATGACCGTGAAATCCTAAAATATTTGTGGCTTCAAAAAATGTTCGGGATTTTGAAAAACAATGTTGATGACTTCGATAACAATGTTTGGGAAATAAAAAATGTCATGATTTTAAAAAAATGTTTGTGTATTCAGAAAATATTCACGAAAATGAAAATATTTTTTGAATTTCAGAAAATGTTCCCAATTTTTTAAAAAAATCATCAATTCAAAAATGTTCGCTGAATAAAAAACATTTCATGAAATAATGTTCGTGTATTTCAAAAAACAGGTAAATGTGTACGTGCAATGCACGTTGATATTAGCCCATTTATTAATTGCATGTATATATTATTTAGAATATTATTTGCGCTTTAATTATATGATATACGATGGCACTAATATTTGATATGGTATTAATTGCATGTTAAACATGTTGAGTAATTACCATTGGAGTAGTCCGAGTCTTTGGATTGAACTGGTTTAATGGCCGAGATTAGTTGGATCTTCCCCTTTGGGTGTTTTTATGTTTTAAAATGATGATCCTTAAATGAAAAAAATGTTCCTAATTTTCAAAAATTGCTACCAAATTTCAATGAATGTTTATTGATTCAAAATAGACAATTAAAAAATGTTCACAAGTTTTAGAAATATGTTCCCAATTTCAAAAATTGTTCTCAAATTCATAAAAATGTTCACGATTAAAGAAAGTTTGCTTATTTGTAAAAAATACTCATGAATTTGAAAAATATTCCTGATTTCAAAAAAATATGTGTGAATTCAAAAAATGTTCAAGACTTTCAAAGTGTTCAAAAAAATTTAAAAGAAAAGAAGAAATATAAATGGAAAAAAGAAAGGGAAGAACAAAAATGAAAAAAGCAGAAAAGTTCAAAGAAAAATAGGAAGGTTCTAGAACCTTTTGATAACCAAAAAGAGCCAGTTGAGTCAGCCCAGGTGTTCGTAGCGAGGTGTCGGGTTATGCGTTTGGTCTCTATTTGACGACCTACACGCCAAATAGGATCTCGCCCCTTGCCATTGCTTGTTCTGTTTGTCTTCGTCTACTCATTTAACAAATTCTAATTAGCGTAAAAAAAATACAAAATCATGATCGGGTCTGCAGAGGCGGCAGGCGGCAGTTGCAGCCAGCAACATGCTGTGTCTGTCGGCTAGGGACGCGAGGCTGTGAACGGCGACGCAGCGACCAACAACGGCAATCAAAAAAGAGGCGATCACCGGGCGAGGCTGCAAGGGTGTATAGATGGTGCCGAAGAAGATACGTAATGGAAGGTCTATTTTCATTGATGTCTTCCGGCGCCTAAATTGCTATTTTACTGATCGTTTGGATAGATTAATATCTATTTTTAAATTCTTGTTATTTATGTGAGATCTTGCATAGTCGTAGTATACTAGCATATATGACTTTCTTTCTTCATAAACTTTGCAACATCTAAAAATTATTCTTGTCTCTGTCAATTGGGTGTGCGTGAGTTCATAGGTGTAAGTGCATGTGCGTGTATATGAGCATCTTCTTTTGTACAATGTTTCTGGAAAAAAAACTAGTCGTTACTTATGTTCGTGGCAGACGCAACCTTGAATATGAAGTTGCACACAACTTAAAGATATCACACAAATGGCTTACAACTTTTCGTCCGGTTCTTACTCCACCCTTTGGAGTTTCTAATAACCTATTAATATATTTGTTATTTTTTATAAAGGGCGCTTTTATTGACTCAAAATGTAGCATCGAGCGGATACAAAACATAAAGAGCGACACCCGGCCTCTGCATAGGTAAGATGCACATAGCCATCAAACAAACAGTCTGACAAAAAATATAAAAACGACAAAGTGGCAACAGTAAAGCCATATGGGGCCGAAACTATGCCTATGTCGACGGAGAAGGTGAGTCGATTCGGAGATTATGATGCCGCCCATGTTGGGTAAAAACCTCCCTAGCACCCGCTCCAATCGCATACACACCGCCTTGAATAGCGATTGGTACTCTGTTCAGTGTAGAGTAGACCACATACAAAGCCAGTGCGTACAACGGTAAATAACCTGCATAGGAGAAGAGATTTTGCCATTAAAAACACAACCATTTCTACATAGCCAAAACGACCATAGTAAGACCGACGCTCCCACCCGTATTAGCGTACTAAAAGTATTTGGTATTCCATCAAGTCAGTGACCATATATATTGGTAACACTTATTGATGGATACAAATTTGACGCTATTTGGATAACTGACCATATAGAACGCGCAAACTTGCATTGAAAGAAGAGATGTTTGATTATCTCGTCATGGGTACAAAAACTACATTTCTTGCTTCCTTTCCAGTTGTGTCGGGCGAGGTTGTCTTTAGTTAGCATAACTCCTCTCCGAAGATACCACATGAAAATCTTAACTTTTAGTGGCATCTTCGATTTCCAGATTTGTTTATTATTGGCCACTGGAATCTCTGTGTGCGATAGTGCATGATACATAGAGTCAACTGTGAAGGATCCAGATGTAGTAAGATTCCAACGAAAGACATCCCGCCCTTGTGTCAAGTTAATCGAATCCAAACAGGATAGAAGATGTTGCCATGACACAAGACGGGGCCCAACCAAATCCCTTCAAAATGATATATCTGGCGGAGAAGTGGTCATCACGTGCGCAAGAGTATCGTTCTTATCATGTACAATGCGGTACAAGGCTGGGTACTGTTCTCAGAGAGTGGTATTTCCTAGCCACTTGTCCTCCCAGAAGCGTATCTCCGAGCCGTCCTTTATCATGAAGGATCCGAAACAGAAAAGATCTTTCTTTACCGCCATCAGATCAGCCCAAAAATGCCAGTCACCGGGCTTCCAATAAGCCTGGGATAACGCCTTTTGGCCTAAATACTTATTGCGTAGCATAGTTTGCCAAACATCATCCTCAGTAAGAAGCTTGAACAACCATTTACTGAGTAAGGCATCATTCTTGACCTGGAGGTCCTAAACACCTAAGACTCCTTGGTCTTTCGATCGGCAAACGATGCTCCATTTGGTTAGTCTATACTTTTTCTTTTCACTGTCTCCTTGCCAAAAAATCGGGATCTGAAGTAATCCAGTCTTTGCAGAACCCCTTTGGGTAGTTGGAAAAATGAGAGCATGTAGAAAACCGTGTTGGTGAGGACAGAATTGACCAAAACTAGTCGTCCTCCAATGGAGAGCAATTTTTCTTTACAACTGCTCAACTGTTTCTCCAGTCGCTCTTCAACATGTTTCCACTCCGCATTAGTGAGACGCGGATAATGAATCGGAATTCCCAAATATTTAATCGGGAATTGGCCTTGTGCACATCCAAACAAGTCAGCATATTGTGCACCCGTCTCCTTGGCTTCTCCAAAACAGAACAATTCACTTTTATGGAAGTTGATTTTCAACCCTGACATTTCCTCAAAAGCTAAAAGCAGAAGTTTCAGATTTCTCGCCTTATCAAGGTCATGTTTCATAAAAAGAATCGTATCATCGGCATTGTTGGAAATATGCCCTAGAGGCAATAATAAAAGCATTATTATTATATTTCCTTGTTCGTGATAATTGTCTTTATTCATGCTATAATTGTGTTATCCGGAAATCGTAATACATGTGTGAATAATAGACACCAACATGTCCCTAGTAAGCCTCTAGTTGACTAGCTCGTTGATCAACAGATAGTCATGGTTTCCTGACTATGGACATTGGATGTCATTGATAACGAGATCACATCATTAGGAGAATGATGTGATGGACAAGACCCAATCCTAAACATAGCACAAGATCGTATAGTTCGTTTGCTAGAGTTTTCCAATGTCAAGTATCTTTTCCTTAGACCATGAGATCGTGTAACTCTCGGATACCGTAGGAGTGCTTTGGGTATACCAAACGTCACAACGTAACTGGGTGACTATAAAGGTAGACTACGGGTATCTCCGAAAGTGTCTATTGGGTTGACACGGATCAAGACTGGGATTTGTCACTCCGTATGACGGAGAGGTATCACTGGGCCCACTCGGTAATGCATCATCATAATGAGCTCAAAGTGACCAAGTGTCTAGTCACGGGATCATGCATTACGGTACGAGTAAAGTGACTTGCGGGTAACGAGATTGAACGAGGTATTGGGATACCAACGATCGAATCTCGGGCAAGTAACATACCGCTTGACAAAGGGAATTGTATACGGGGTTGCTTGAATCCTCGACATCGTGGTTTATCCGATGAGATCACCGTGGAGCATGTGGGAGCCAACATGGGTATCCAGATCCCGCTGTTGGTTATTGACCGGAGAGTCGTCTCGGTCATGTCTGCATGTCTCCCGAACCCGTAGGGTCTACACACTTAAGGTTCGTGTTGGAAATATTCCCTAGAGGCAATAATAAAAGCATTATTATTATATTTCTTTGTTCATGATAATTGTCTTTATTCATGCTATAACTGTATTATCCGGAAATCGTAATACACGTGTGAATACATAGACCATAATATGTCCCTAGTAAGCCTCTAGTTGAGTAGCTCGTTGATCAACAGATAGTCATGATTTCCTGGCTATGGACATTGGATGTCATTGATAACGGGATCACATCATTAGGAGAATGATGTGATGGACAAGACCCAATCCTAAGCATAGCACAAAGATCGTGTAGTTCGTTTGCTAGAGCTTTTCCAAATGTCAAGTATCTTTTCCTTTGACCATGAGATCGTGTAACTCCCGGATACCGTAGGAGTGCTTTGGGTGTATCAAACGTCACAACGTAACTGGGTGACTATAAAGGTGCATTACAGGTATCTCTGGAAGTGTCTGTTGGGTTGACACAGATCGAGACTGGGATTTGTCACTCCATATAACGGAGAGGTATCACTGGGCCCACTCGGTAATGCATCATCATTATGAGCTCAAGGTGACCAAGTGGTTGATCACGGGATCATGCATTATGGTACGAGTAAAGTGACTTGCCGGTAACGAGATTGAACAAGGTATTGGGATACCGACGATCGAGTCTCGGGCAAGTAACATACCGATTGACAAAGGGAATTGTATACGGGGTTGATTAATCCTCGACATCGTGGTTCATCCGATGAGATCATCGCGGAGCATGTGGGAGCCATCATGGATATCCAGATCCCGCTGTTGGTTATTGACCGGAGAGTCGTCTCGGTCATGTCTGCTTGTCTCCCGAACCCGTAGGGTCTACACACTTAAGGTTCGGTGACGCTAGGGTTATGAAGATATGTATATGCAGTAATCCGAATGTTGTTCGGAGTCCCGTATGAGATCCCGGACGTCACAAGGAGTTCCGGAATGGTCCAAAGGTAAAGAATTATATATAGGAAGTGCTGTTTCGGGCATCGGGACAAGTTTTGGGGTTATCGGTATTGTACCGGGACCACCGGAGGGGTCCCGTGGGCCCACCGGGTGGGGCCACCTGCCCCGGGGGGCCACATGGGCTGTAGGGGGTGCGCCTTGGCCTACATGGGCCAAGGGCACCATCCCTACTAGGCCCATGCGCCTAGGGTTTCCACCAAGGAGGAGTCCAAGTGGTGGAAGGCACCCCGAGGTGCCTTGGGGGGGAGGGAAACCCTCCCCTGGCCGCCGCACCTAGGAGATCAGATCTCCTAGGCTGCGCACCACCCCCCTTGGCCCTCCTATATATATTGGGGGAGAGGAGGGATTTCATACCACAGCCCCTGGCGCCTCCCTCTCTCCCCGTTACGTCTCTCTCGCGTAGTATAGGCGAAGCCCTGCTACTGTGACGCCCTGCATCCACCACCACGCCGTCGTGCTACTGGATCTTCATCAACCTCTCCTTTCCCCTTGCTAGATCAAGAAGGAGGAGACGTCTCCCGTCCCGTACATGTGTTGAACGCGGAGGCACCGTCCGTTCGGTGCTAAGATCATCGGTGATTTGAATCACGTCGTGTTCGACTACATCATCCCCGTTCTTTGAACGCTTCCGCTCGCGATCTACAAGGTATGTAGATGCATCTAATCACTCGTTGCTAGATGAACTCCTAGATGGATCTTGGTGAAACCGTAGGAATTTTTTTTTTCTGCAACGTTCCCCAACAGTGGTATCAGAGCTAGGTCTATGCGTAGTTCTCTTGCACGAGTAGAACACAAAGTAGTTGTGGGCGTTGATTTTGTTCAATATGCTTGCCGTTACTAGTCTTATCTTGATTCGGCGGCATCATGGGATGAAGCGGCCCGGACCGACCTTACACGTACTCTTACGTGAGACAGGTTCCACCGACTGACATGCACTAGTTGCATAAGGTGGCTAGCGGGTGTCTGTCTCTCCTACTTTAGTCGGATCAGATTCGATGAAAAGGGTCTTTATGAAGGGTAAATAGCAATTGGCATATCACGTTGTGGTCTTTGCGTAGGTAAGAAACGTTCTTGCTAGAAACCCATAGCAGCCACGTAAAACATGCAAACAACAATTAGAGAATGTCTAACTTGTTTTTGCAGGGTATGCTATGTGATGTGATATGGCCAAAGTTGTGATGAATGATGAATGATCTATATGTGATGTATGAGATGTTCATGCTATTGTAATAGGAATCACAACTTACATGTCGATGAGTATGACGGTGACAGGATGATCATGGAGCCCCAAGATGGAGATCAAAGGAGCTATGTGATATTGGCCATATCATGTCACTATTATTATTTGATTGCATGTGATGTTTATCATGTTTTGCATCTTGTTTGCTTAGAACGACGGTAGTAAATAAGATGATCCCTCATAATAATTTCAAGAAAGTGTTCCCCCTAACTGTGCACCGTTGCTACAGTTCGTCGTTTCGAAGCACCACGTGATGATCGGGTGTGATAGATCCTTACGTTCACATACAACGGGTGTAAGACAGATTTACACACGCAATACACTTAGGTTGACTTGACGAGCCTAGCATGTGCATAGACATGGCCTCGGAACACAGAAGACCGAAAGGTCGAGCATGAGTCATATAGAAGATACGATCAACATGAAGATGTTCACCGACGTTGACTAGTCCGTGTCACGTGATGATCGGACACGGCCTAGCCAACTCGGATCATGTTATACTTAGATGACTAGAAGAGGGATGTCTATCTAAGTGGGAGTTCATTAATAATTTGATTAGATGAACTTAATTATCATGAACTTAGTCTAAAATCTTTACAATATGTCTTGTAGATCAAATGGCCAACGTTGTATTCAATTTCAACGCGTTCCTAGAGAAAACCAAGCTGAAAGACGATGGCAGCAACTATACGGACTGGGTCCGGAACCTGAGGATCATCCTCATAGCTGCCAAGAAAGATTATGTCCTACAAGCACCGCTAGGTGATCCACTCGTCCCACAGAACCAAGACGTTATGAACGCTTGGCAGACACGTGCCGATGACTACTCCCTCGTTCAGTGCGGCATGCTTTACAGCCTAGAGCCGGGGCTCCAAAAGCGTTTTGAGAGACATGGAGCATATGAGATGTTCGAAGAGCTGAAAATGGTTTTCCAAGCTCATGCCCGGGTCGAGAGATATGAAGTCTCCGACAAATTCTTCAGCTGTAAGATGGAGGAAAATAGTTCTGTCAGTGAGCACATACTCACTATGTCTGGGTTATGTAACCGCTTGACTCAGCTGGGAGTTAATCTCCCGGATGATGCGGTCATTGACAGAATCCTCCAGTCACTTCCACCAAGCTACAAGAGCTTTGTGATGAACTTCAATATGCAAGGGATGGAAAAGACCATTCCTGAAGTATTTGCAATGCTGAAATCAGCAGAGGTAGAAGTCAAGAAGGAACATCAAGTGTTGATGGTCAATAAAACCACTAAGTTCAAGAAGGGCAAGGGTAAAAAGAACTTTGAGAAGGACGGCAAGGAAGTTGCCGCGCCCGGCAAGCAAGCTGCTGGGAAGAAGAAGTCAAAGTATGGACCCAAGCCTGAGACGGAGTGCTTTTATTGCAAAGGGAAGGGTCACTGGAAGCGGAACTGCCCCAAATACTTAGGGGACAAGAAGGCCGGCAAAACAAAAGGTATATGTGATATACATGTAATTGATGTGTACCTTACCAGTACTCGAAGTAACTCCTGGGTATTTGATACCGGTGCCGTTGCTCATATTTGTAACTCACAGCAGGAGCTGCAGAATAAACAGAGACTGGCAAAGGACGAGGTGACAATGCGCGTCGGGAATGGTTCCAAGGTCGATGTGATCGCCGTCGGCACGCTACCTCTACATTTACCTACGGGATTAGTTATAAACCTCAATAATTGTTATTTCGTGCCAAGTTTGAGCATGAACATTGTATCGGGATCTCGTTTAATACGAGATGGCTACTCATTTAAATCTGAGAATAATGGTTGTTCTATTTATATGAGAGATATGTTTTATGGTCATGCTCCGATGGTCAATGGTTTATTCTTAATGAATCTCGAACGTAATATTACACATATTCATAGTGTGAATACCAAAAGATGTAAAGTTGATAACGATAGTCCCACATACTTGTGGCACTGCCGCCTTGGTCACATAGGTGTCAAACGCATGAAGAAGCTCCATGCAGATGGACTTTTAGAGTCTCTTGATTATGAATCATTTGACACGTGCGAACCATGCCTCATGGGTAAAATGACCAAGACTCCGTTCTCAGGAACAATGGAGCGAGCAACCAACTTATTGGAAATCATACATACTGATGTGTGTGGTCCAATGAGTGTTGAGGCTCGCGGTGGCTATCATTATGTTCTCACCCTCACCGATGACTTAAGTAGATATGGGTATGTCTACTTAATGAAACACAAGTCTGAAACCTTTGAAAAGTTCAAGGAATTTCAGAGTGAAGTTGAGAATCAACGTGACAGGAAAATCAAGTTTCTACGATCAGATCGTGGAGGAGAATACTTGAGTCACGAATTTGGCACACACTTAAGAAAATGTGGAATAGTTTCACAACTCACGCCGCCTGGAACACCTCAGCGTAATGGTGTGTCCGAACATCGTAATCGCACTCTATTAGATATGGTGCGATCTATGATGTCTCTTACCAATTTACCGCTATCTTTTTGGGGCTATGCTTTAGAGACTGCCGCATTCACTTTAAATAGGGCTCCGTCGAAATCCGTTGAGACGACACCGTTTGAATTATGGTTTGGGAAGAAACCTAAGCTGTCGTTTCTAAAAGTTTGGGGATGCGATGCTTATGTCAGGAAACTTCAACCTGAAAAGCTCGAACCCAAATCGGAAAAATGCGTCTTCATAGGATACCCTAAAGAAACCATTGTGTATATCTTCTACCTCAGATCCGAAGGCAAGATCTTTGTTGCCAAGAATGGATCCTTTCTGGAGAAAGAGTTTCTCTCGAAAGAAGTAAGTGGGAGGAAGGTAGAACTTGATGAAGTATTACCTCTTGAACCGGAAAATGGCGCAACTCAAGAAAATGTTCCTGAGGCGCCTGCACCGACTAGAGAGGAAGTTATTGATGATGATCAAGATACTTCTGATCAAGCTCCTACTGAAATTCGAAGGTCCACAAGGACACGTTCCGCACCAGAGTGGTACGGCAACCCTGTCTTGGAAATCATGTTGTTAGACAACAGTGAACCTTCGAACTATGAAGAAGCGATGGCAGGCCCGGATTCCGACAAATGGCTAGAAGCCATGAAATCCGAGATAGGATCCATGTATGAAAACGAAGTATGGACTTTGACTGACTTGCCCATTGAACGGCGAGCCATAGAAAATAAATGGATCTTCAAGAAGAAGACAGACGCGGATGGTAATGTGACCATCTATAAAGCTCGGCTTGTCGCTAAGGGTTATCGACAAGTTCAAGGAATTGACTACGATGAGACTTTCTCACCGGTAGCGAAGCTAAAGTCCGTCCGAATCATGTTAGCAATTGCCGCATTCTACGATTATGAAATATGGCAAATGGACGTCAAAACGGCATTCCTTGATGGTTTCCTTAAGGAAGAATTGTATATGATGCAGCCGGAAGGTTTTGTCGATCCTAAGAATGTTGACAAGGTGTGCAAGCTCCAACGCTCGATTTATGGGCTGGTGCAAGCATCTCGGAGTTGGAACATTCGCTTTGATGAGATGATCAAAGCGTTTGGGTTTACGCAGACTTATGGAGAAGCCTGCGTTTACAAGAAAGTGAGTGGGAGCTCTGTAGCATTTCTCATATTATATGTAGATGACATACTTTTGATGGGAAATAATATAGAACTCTTGGACAGCATCAAGGCCTACTTGAATAAGAGTTTTTCAATGAAGGACCTTGGAGAAGCTGCTTATATATTAGGCATCAAGATCTATAGAGATAGATCAAGACGCCTCATAGGTCTTTCACAAAGCACATACCTTGAGAAGATTTTGAAGAAATTCAAAATGGATCAGTCCAAGAAAGGGTTCTTGCCTGTTTTGCAAGGTGTGAGATTGAGCTCGGCTCAATGCCCGACCACGGCAGAAGATATAGAAGAGATGAGTATCATCCCCTATGCCTCAGCCATAGGTTCTATTATGTATGCCATGCTGTGTACCAGACCTGATGTAAACCTTGCCGTAAGTTTGGTAGGAAGGTACCAAAGTAATCCCGGCAAGGAACACTGGACAGCGGTCAAGAATATCCTGAAGTACCTGAAAAGGACAAAGGACATGTTTCTCGTTTATGGAGGTGACGAAGAGCTCGTTGTAAAGGGTTACATCGACGCTAGCTTCGACACAGATCTGGATGACTCTAAGTCACAAACCGGATACGTGTATATGTTGAATGGTGGAGCAGTGAGCTGGTGCAGCTGCAAACCGAGCGTCGTGGCGAGATCTACATGTGAAGCGGAGTACATGGCAGCCTCGGAGGCAGCACATGAAGCAATATGGGTGAAGGAGTTCATCACCGACCTAGAAGTCATACCCAATGCGTCGGGGCCAATCAAACTCCTTTGTGACAACACTGGAGCTATTGCGCTTGCCAAGGAGCCCAGGTTTCACAAGAAGACAAGGCACATCAAGCGTCGCTTCAACTCCATTCGTGAAAATGTTCAAAATGGAGACATAGAGATTTGTAAAGTACATACGGACCTGAATGTAGCAGATCCGTTGACTAAACCTCTCCCTAGGGCAAAACATGATCAACACCAGAATTCCATGGGTGTTCGATTCATCACAATGTAACTAGATTATTGACTCTAGTGCAAGTGGGAGACTGTTGGAAATATGCCCTAGAGGCAATAATAAAAGCATTATTATTATATTTCTTTGTTCATGATAATTGTCTTTATTCATGCTATAACTGTATTATCCGGAAATCGTAATACACGTGTGAATACATAGACCATAATATGTCCCTAGTAAGCCTCTAGTTGACTAGCTCGTTGATCAACAGATAGTCATGATTTCCTGGCTATGGACATTGGATGTCATTGATAACGGGATCACATCATTAGGAGAATGATGTGATGGACAAGACCCAATCCTAAGCATAGCACAAAGATCGTGTAGTTCGTTTGCTAGAGCTTTTCCAAATGTCAAGTATCTTTTCCTTTGACCATGAGATCGTGTAACTCCCGGATACCGTAGGAGTGCTTTGGGTGTATCAAATGTCACAACGTAACTGGGTGACTATAAAGGTGCATTACAGGTATCTCCGAAAGTGTCTGTTGGGTTGACACGGATCGAGACTGGGATTTGTCACTCCATATAACGGAGAGGTATCACTGGGCCCACTCGGTAATGCATCATCATTATGAGCTCAAGGTGACCAAGTGGTTGATCACGGGATCATGCATTACGGTACGAGTAAAGTGACTTGCCGGTAACGAGATTGAACAAGGTATTGGGATACCGACGATCGAGTCTCGGGCAAGTAACATACCGATTGACAAAGGGAATTGTATACGGGGTTGATTAATCCTCGACATCGTGGTTCATCCGATGAGATCATCGTGGAGCATGTGGGAGCCATCATGGGTATCCAGATCCCGTTGTTGGTTATTGACCGGAGAGTCGTCTCGGTCATGTCTGCTTGTCTCCCGAACCCGTAGGGTCTACACACTTAAGGTTCGGTGACGCTAGGGTTATGAAGATATGTATATGCAGTAATCCGAATGTTGTTCGGAGTCCCGGATGAGATCCCGGACATCACGAGGAGTTCCGGAATGGTCCGGAGGTAAAGAATTATATATAGGAAGTGCTGTTTCGGGCATCGGGACAAGTTTCGGGGTTATCGGTATTGTACCGGGACCACTGGAGGGGTCCCGTGGGCCCACCGGGTGGGGCCACCTGTCCCGGGGGACCACATGGGCTGTAGGGGGTGCGCCTTGGCCTACATGGGCCAAGGGCACCAGCCCTACTAGGCCCATGCGCCTAGGGTTTCCACCAAGGAGGAGTCCAAGTGGTGGAAGGCACCCCGAGGTGCCTTGGGGGGGAGGGAAACCCTCCCCTGGCCGCCGCACCTAGGAGATCAGATCTCCTAGGCTGCGCACCACCCCCCCTTGGCCCTCCTATATATATTGGGGGAGAGGAGGGATTTCATACCACAGCCCCTGGCGCCTCCCTCTCTCCCCGTTACGTCTCTCTCGCGTAGTATAGGCGAAGCCCTGCTACTGTGACGCCCTGCATCCACCACCACGCTGTCGTGCTGCTGGATCTTCATCAACCTCTCCTTTCCCCTTGCTGGATCAAGAAGGAGGAGACGTCTCCCGTCCCGTACGTGTGTTGAACGCGGAGGCACCGTCCGTTCGGTGCTAAGATCATCGGTGATTTGAATCACGTCGTGTTCGACTACATCATCCCCGTTCTTTGAACGCTTCCGCTCGCGATCTACAAGGTATGTAGATGCATCTAATCACTCGTTGCTAGATGAACTCCTAGATGGATCTTGGTGAAACCGTAGGAAAATTTTTGTTTTCTGCAACGTTCCCCAACAGTTCGGTGACGCTAGGGCTGTAGGGATATGTATATGCAGTAACCCGAATGTTGTTCGGAGTCCCGGATGAGATCCCGGACATCACGAGGAGTTCCGGAATGGTCCGGAGGTAAAGATTTATATATGGGAAGTCCTGTTTCGGCCATCGGGACAAGTTTCGGGGTCATCGGTATTGTACCGGAACCACCGGAAGGGTCCCGGGGGTCCACCGGGTGGGGCCACCTGTCCCGGGGGGCACATGGGCTGTAGGGGGTGCGCCTTGGCCTACATGGGCCAAGGGCACCAGCCCCAAGAGGCCCATGCGCCTAGGGTTTCAAAGGGGAAGAGTCCAAGGAGGGGAAGGCACCTCCTAGGTGCCTTGGGGGGGAGGGAAACCTCCCTTGGCCACCGCCCCCCTAGGAGATTGGATCTCCTAGGGCCGGCTCCCCCCCCCTTGGCCCTCCTATATATATTGGGGGAAGGAGGGCTTTTCATACACGCCTTTGGTTGCCTCCTTCTCCCTCTCCAACACCTCGTCCTCCTCGATAGTGCTTGGTGAAGCCCTGACGGAGTACTGCAGCTCCACCATCACCACGCCGTCGTGTTGCTGCTGGAGCCATCTTCCTCAACCTCTCCTTTCCCCTTGCTGGATCAAGAAGAAGGAGACGTTACGCTGACCGTACGTGTGTTGAACATGGAGGTGTCGTCCGTTCGGCGCTAGGATCTTCCGTGATTTGGATCACGTCGTGTACGACTTCCTCATCCCCGTTCTTTGAACGCTTCCGCGCGTGATCTACAAAGGTATGTAGATGCAATCCAATCACTCGTTGCTAGATGAACTCATAGATGGATCTTGGTGAAACCGTAGGAAAATTTTGTTTTCTGCAACGTTCCCCAACAGTGACATCATGAGCTAGGTTTATGCGTAGTTCTTCTTGCGCGAGTAGAACACAATTTGTTGTGGGCGTTGATGTTGTCAACTTTCTTGCCGCTACTGGTCTTATCTTGCTTCAACGGTATTGTGGGATGAAGCGGCCCGGACCAACCTTACACGTATGCTTACGTGAGACCGGTTCCACCGACTAACATGCACTAGTTGCATAAGGTGGCTGGCGGGTGTCTGTCTCTCCTACTTTAGTTGGAGCGGATTCGATGAAAAGGGTCCTTATGAAGGTTAAATAGAAGTTGACAAATCACGTTGTGGCTTTCACGTAGGTAAGAAAACGTTCTTTCTAGAACCCTACTTCAGCCACGTAAAACTTGCAACAACAATTAGAGGACGTCTAACTTGTTTTTGCAGCAAGTGCTTTGTGATATGATATGGCCAAAGTCGTGATGAATGATGAATGATATATATGTGATGTATGAGTTGTTCATGATATTGTAATAGGAATCACGACTTGCATGTCGATGAGTATGACAACCGGCAGGAGCCATAGGAGTTGTCTATATTTTTTGTATGACCTGCGTGTCATTGAGAAACGCCATGTAAATTACTTTACTTTATTGCTAAACGCGTTAGCCATAGTAGTAGAAGTAACAGTTGGTGAGCAACTTCATGGAGACACAATGATGGAGATCATGATGATGGAGATCATGGTGTCATGCCGGTGACAAGATGATCATGGAGCCCCAAGATGGAGATCAAAGGAGCTATGTGATATTGGCCATATCATGTCACTATTATTATTTGATTGCATGTGATGTTTATCATGTTTTGCATCTTGTTTGCTTAGAATGACGGTAGTAAATAAGACGATCCCTCATAATAATTTCAAGAAAGTGTTCCCCCTAACTGTGCACCATTGCGACAGTTCATTGTTTCAATGCACCACGTGATGATCGGGTGTTTGATTCAAAACGTTCACATACAACGGGTGTAAGACAGATTTACACATGCAAACACTTAGGTTGACTTGACGAGCCTAGCATGTGTATAGACATGGCCTCGGAACACAGAAGACCGAAAGGTCGAGCATGAGTCGTATAGAAGATACGATCAACATGAAGATGTTCACCGAGGTTGACTAGTCCGTCTCACGTGATGATCGAACACGGCCTAGTTGACTTGGATCATGTTATACTTAGATGACTAGAAGAGGGATGTCTATCTAAGTGGGAGTTCATTGAATAATTTGATTAGATGAACTTAATTATCATGAACTTAGTCTAAAATCTTTACAATATGTCTTGTAGATCAAATGGCCAACGTAGTCCTCAACTTCAACGCGTTCCTAGAGAAAACCAAGCTGAAAGACGATGGCAGCAACTATACGGACTGGGTCCGGAACCTGAGGATCATCCTCATAGCTGCCAAGAAAGATTATGTCCTACAGGCACCGCTAGGTGATCCACCTGTCCCACAGAACCAAGACGTTATGAACGCTTGGCAGACACGTGCCGATGACTACTCCCTCGTTCAGTGCGGCATGCTTTACAGCCTAGAGCCGGGGCTCCAAAAGCGTTTTGAGAGACATGGAGCATATGAGATGTTCGAAGAGCTGGAAATGGTTTTCCAAGCTCATGCCCGGGTCGAGAGATATGAAGTCTCCGACAAATTCTTCAGCTGTAAGATGGAGGAAAATAGTTCTGTCAGTGAGCACATACTCACTATGTCTGGGTTACACAACCGCTTGACTCAGCTGGGAGTTAATCTCTCGGATGATGCGGTCATTGACAGAATCCTCCAGTCGCTTCCACCAAGCTACAAGAGCTTTGTGATGAACTTCAATATGCAGGGGATGGAAAAGACCATTCCTGAAGTATTTGCTATGCTGAAATCAGCAGAGGTAGAAGTCAAGAAGGAACATCAAGTGTTGATGGTGAATAAAACCACTAAGTTCAAGAAGGGCAAGGGTAAAAAGAACTCCAAGAAGGACGGCAAGGAAGTTGCCGCGCCTGGCAAGAAAGCTGCCGGGAAGAAGCCAAAGAATGGACCCAAGCCCGAGACTGAGTGCTTTTATTGCAAGGGAAGTGGTCACTGGAAGCGGAACTGCCCCAAATACTTAGTGGACAAGAAGGCCGGCAAAACAAAAGGTATATATGATATACATGTAATTGATGTGTACCTTACTAGTACCCGTAGTAGCTCCTGTGTATTTGATACCGGTGCAATTGCTCACATTTGTAACTCAAAGAAGGGGCTGCGGAATAAGCGGAGACTGGAAAAGGACGAGGTGACGATGCGCGTCGGAAATGGTTCCAAGGTCAATGTGATCGCCGTCGGCACGCTACCTCTATATTTACCTTCGGGATTAGTTTTACACCTTAATAATTGTTATTTAGTGCCAGCTTTGAGCATGAACATTGTATCGGGATCTCGTTTAATTCGAGATGGCTACTCATTTAAATCCGAGAATAATGGTTGTTCTATTTATATGAGAGATATGTTTTATGGTCATGCTCCTATGGTGAAAGGTTTATTCTTAATGAATCTCGAGCGTAATGCTACACATATTCATAGTGTGAGTACCAAAAGATGTAAAGTTGATAATGATAGTCCCACATACTTGTGGCACTGCCGCCTTGGTCACATAGGTGTCAAACGCATGAAGAAGCTCCATGAAGATGGACTTTTAGAGTCTCTTGATTATGAATCATTTGACACGTGCGAACCATGCCTCATGGGTAAGATGACCAAGACTCCGTTCTCAGGAACAATGGAGCGAGCAACCAACTTATTGGAAATCATACATACTGATGTGTGCGGTCCAATGAGTGTTGAGGCTCGCGGTGGCTATCGTTATGTTATCACCCTCACTGATGATTTGAGTAGATATGGGTATGTCTACTTAATGAAACACAAGTCTGAAACCTTTGAAAAGTTCAAGGAATTTCAGAGTGAGGTTGAGAATCAACGTGACAGAAAAATCAAGTTTCTACGATCAGATCGTGGAGGAGAATACTTGAGTCACGAATTTGGCACACACTTAAGAAAATGTGGAATAGTTTCACAACTCACGCCGCCTGGAACACCTCAGCGTAATGGTGTGTCCGAACGTCGTAATCGCACTCTATTAGATATGGTACGATCTATGATGTCTCTTACCGATTTACCGCTATCTTTTTGGGGCTATGCTTTAGAGACTGCCACATTCACTTTAAATAGGGCTCCATCGAAATCCGTTGAGACGACACCGTTTGAATTATGGTTTGGGAAGAAACCTAAGCTGTCGTTTCTAAAAGTTTGGGGATGTGATGCTTATGTCAAGAAACTTCAACCTGAAAAGCTCGAACCCAAGTCGGAAAAATGCGTCTTCATAGGATGCCCTAAAGAAACTGTTGGGTATACCTTCTACCTCAGATCCGAAGGCAAGATCTTTGTTGCCAAGAATGGATTCTTTCTAGAGAAAGAGTTTCTCTCGAAAGAAGTAAGTGGGAGGAAAGTAGAACTTGATGAAGTGTTACCTCTTGAACCGGAAAATGGCACAACTCAAGAAAATGTTCCTGAGGTGCCTGCACCAACTAGAGAGGAAGTTATTGATGATGATCAAAATACTTCTGATCAAGCTCCTACTGAAATTCGAAGGTCCACAAGGACACGTTCCGCACCAGAGTGGTACGGCAACCCTGTCTTGGAAATCATGTTGTTAGACAACGGTGAACCTTCGAACTATGAAGAAGCGATGGCGGGCCCGGATTCCGACAAATGGCTAGAAGCCATGAAATCCGAGATAGGATCCATGTATGAAAACGAAGTATGGACTTTGACTGACTTGCCCATTGAACGGCGAGCCATAGAAAATAAATGGATCTTTAAGAAGAAGGCAGACGCGGATGGTAATGTGACCATCTATAAAGCTAGGCTTGTCGCTAAGGGTTATCGACAAGTTCAAGGGGTTGACTATGATGAGACTTTCTCACCGGTAGCGAAGCTAAAGTCCGTCCGAATCATGTTAGCAATTGCCGCATTCTACGATTATGAGATATGGCAAATGGACGTCAAAACGGCATTCCTTAATGGTTTCCTTAAGGAAGAATTGTATATGATGCAGCCGGAAGGTTTTGTCGATCCTAAGAATGCTAACAAGGTGTGCAAGCTCCAACGCTCGATTTATGGGCTGGTGCAAGCATCTCGGAGTTGGAACATTCGCTTTGATGAGATGATCAAAGCGTTTGGGTTTACGCAGACTTATGGAGAAGCCTGCGTTTACAGGAAAGTGAGTGGGCGCTCTATAGCATTTCTCATACTATATGTAGATGACATACTTTTGATGGGAAATGATATAGAACTCTTGGACAGCATCAAGGCCTACTTGAATAAGAGTTTCTCAATGAAGGACCTTGGAGAAGCTGCTTATATATTAGGCATCAAGATCTATAGATATAGATCAAGACGCCTCATAGGTCTTTCACAAAGCACATACCTTGATAAGATATTGAATAAGTTCAATATGGATCAGTCTAAGAAGGGGTTCTTGCCTGTGTTGCAAGGTATGAAATTGAGCTCAGCTCAATGTCCGACCACGGCAGAAGATATAGAAGAGATGAGCGTCATCCCCTATGCCTCAGCCATAGGTTCTATTATGTATGCCATGCTGTGTACCAGACCTGATGTAAACCTTGCCGTAAGTTTGGTAGGAAGGTACCAAAGTAATCCCGGCAAGGAACACTGGACAGCGGTCAAGAATATCCTGAAGTACCTGAAAAGGACTAAGGAAATGTTTCTCGTTTATGAAGGTGACGAAGAGCTCGTCGTAAAGGGTTACGTCGACGCTAGCTTCGACACAGATCTGGATGACTCTAAGTCACAAACCGGATATGTGTATATTTTGAATGGTGGGGCAGTAAGCTGGTGCAGTTGCAAGCAGAGCGTCGTGGCGGGATCTACATGTGAAGCGGAGTACATGGCAACCTCGGAGGCAGCGCATGAAGCAATTTGGGTGAAGGAGTTCATCACCGACCTAGGAGTCATACCCAATACGTCGGGGCCAATCGAACTCTTTTGTGACAACACTGGAGCTATTGCACTTGCCAAGGAGCCCAGGTTTCACAAGAAGACAAGGCGCATCAAGCGTCGCTTCAACTTCATTCGTGAAAATGTTCAAGATGGATACATAGAGATTTGTAAAGTACATACGGACCTGAATGTAGCAGATCCGTTGACTAAACCTCTCCCTAGGGCAAAACATGATCAACACCAGAATTCCATGGGTGTTCGATTCATCACAATGTAACTAGATTATTGACTCTAGTGCAAGTGGGAGACTGTTGGAAATATGCCCTAGAGGCAATAATAAAAGCATTATTATTATATTTCCTTGTTCGTGATAATTGTCTTTATTCATGTCGTAATTGTGTTATCCGGAAATCGTAATACATGTGTGAATAATAGACACCAACATGTCCCTAGTAAGCCTCTAGTTGACTAGCTCGTTGATCAACAGATAGTCATGGTTTCCTGACTAAGGACATTGGATGTCATTGATAACGAGATCACATCATTAGGAGAATGATGTGATGGACAAGACCCAATCCTAAACATAGCACAAGATCGTATAGTTCGTTTGCTAGAGTTTTCCAATGTCAAGTATCTTTTCCTTAGACCATGAGATCGTGTAACTCCCGGATACCGTAGGAGTGCTTTGGGTATACCAAACGTCACAACGTAACTGGGTGACTATAAAGGTAGACTACGGGTATCTCCGAAAGTGTCTGTTGGGTTGACACGGATCAAGACTGGGATTTGTCACTCCGTATGACGGAGAGGTATCACTGGGCCCACTCGGTAATGCATCATCATAATGAGCTCAAAGTGACCAAGTGTCTGGTCACGGGATCATGCATTACGGTACGAGTAAAGTGACTTGTCGGTAACGAGATTGAACGAGGTATTGGGATACCGACGATCGAATCTCGGGCAAGTAACATACCGCTTGACAAAGGGAATTGTATACGGGGTTGCTTGAATCCTCGACATCGTGGTTCATCCGATGAGATCATCGTGGAGCATGTGGGAGCCAACATGGGTATCCAGATCCCGCTGTTGGTTATTGACCGGAGAGTCGTCTCGGTCATGTCTGCATGTCTCCCGAACCCGTAGGGTCTACACACTTAAGGTTCGGTGACGCTAGGGTTGTAGGGATATGTATATGCAGTAACCCGAATGTTGTTCAAAGTCCCGGATGAGATCCCGGACGTCACGAGGAGTTCCGAAATGGTCCGGAGGTAAAGATTTATATATGGGAAGTCCTGTTTCGGCCATCGGGACAAGTTTCGGGGTCATCGGTATTGTACCGGGACCACCGGAAGGGTCCCGGGGGTCCACCGGATGGGGCCACCTGTCCCGGGGGGCCACATGGGCTGTAGGAGGTGCGCCTTGGCCTACATGGGCCAAGGGCACCAGCCCCAAGAGGCCCATGCGCCTAGGGTTTCAAAGGGGAAGAGTCCAAGGAGGGGAAGGCACCTCCTAGGTGCCTTGGGGGGGAGGGAAACCTCCCTTGGCCGCCGCTCCCCCTAGGAGATTGGATCTCCTAGGGCCGGCGCCCCCCTTGGCCCTCCTATATATAGTGGGGGAAGGAGGGCTTTTCATACACGCCTTTGGTTGCCTCCTTCTCCCTCTCCAACACCTCCTCCTCCTCGATAGTGCTTGGCGAAGCCCTGACGGAGTACTGCAGCTCCACCATCACCACGCCGTCGTGTTGCTGCTGGAGCCATCTTCCTCAACCTCTCCTTTCCCCTTGCTGGATCAAGAAGAAGGATACGTTACGCTGACCGTACGTGTGTTGAACACGGAGGTGTCGTCCGTTCGGCGCTAGGATCTTCGTTGATTTGGATCACGTCGTGTACGACTTCCTCATCCCCGTTCTTTGAATGCTTCCGCGCGTGATCTACAAAGGTATGTAGATGCAATCCAATCACTCGTTGCTAGATGAACTCATAGATGGATCTTGGTGAAACCGTAGGAAAATTTTGTTTTCTGCAACGTTCCCCAACAGGCATATGGCAAGACAGAAAGTCCTCCATCAACAAGATGTGACACTACTCCTGCAATTTGACCATCCTGTTTGGCGCATTCAATCAAAGTAGCCAGCATGTCACGACAATGTTAAATAACATTGAAGACAGTGAGTCACCTTGATGTAATCCTTTTTTCGTCTGGAAGTAATGGCCTACATCATCATTGACTTTGATAGCCACATTGCCTCCAGTAACGAAATTTTGGATCCACTCACGCCATTTATCAGAGAAACCTTTCATTCTCAGGGTCTGCTGTAGAAATGACCATTTGACGTTATCATATGCCTTTTCAAAGTCAATTTTCATTACTACCCCACTCATGTTCTTCCTGTGCATCTCGTGAACGGTCTCGTGAAGGATAACTACTTCATCGAGTATATTTCTTCCTTGCATGAAAGCCGTTTGGGATGGCCGAACAACATGGTCAGGAACCACATTGAGCCTATTAGTTGCTACTTTGGTGAATATTTTGAAGCTGACATTAAGGAGGCATATCGGTCTGTATTGTTGGATCCGTACAGCCTCCTTTGTCTTGGGAAACAAAACAATCTCTCCAAAATTTAGCCTGGATAGGTCAAGTTGGCCGGCATGAAGATAATTGAACAACTCCATTAGGTCAGTCTTGATGACATCCCAGAAATTCTGATAGAACTCTGCGGGGAAGCCATCGGTCCTGGATATATTTGTTATGGTTGGGTGATCATCTTTTTTATGAAAAAACACCCTCGAAGGTCAGAACGCTCCCGTAATTCATTTAGATACAGTATGATTAAAGGAGCAAGATGACAAACCGGTATGCTAAGGCTTGGGAAAGGACGACACTAGATCTGCAAGGGGAACCCATCTTCGAAGTGGAATGTTACGGGGTCCTTACACCATCACGGCCTCGTCTGCCAGGTCCATGAAATTGAGAAGCTCTTCATAGGAGACGGGTGCGAGTGGGAGTAAGTACTGCAAAAAATTGGATGGCAGCGTCTACGCAGGAGGAGCAGATCCGGGAGTGGATTACAATGTTTCCTCCCCATAGGTACACAGTATGATCTTGGCGGCTCTATGAGGAACCCTAGGGATATATTGTTGCCACCATTGAACGCGATAACAACGTCAGGGGCATTGAACTGTTTGGTATGGAATTGTCGTGAGATTGTTGGGTCCTGGACAGCTTGTGACCTTGTGTCCCTCAATCAAGTGCATCATCCTCATTTTATCTTCTTATGTGAGACTACACAAAACAAAGAGAAAGTTCTGCGTCTCTGCAATCGTCTAGGCTTGAGAGGATTTTCTAGAGTTAGCAGTGGAGGGTTTAGTGAAGGCTTGGCCCTCTTCTAGGATGAGCGCTTGCACACTGAAATAAAAGCGATTAATGCAAGATACATTGATGCGTGTGTTGGCATTGTTTTGGGTATCACAACATGGAGATTAACTTGTGTGTATGGTGAGCCCAAGGTGAAAAATAGACACTTTATGTGGGACACTCTTCGACTGTTGAAGGCAAATCAGATGTTCCATGGATAATAATGGGCGATTTCACTAATGCTCGTTGGCATTTTGAACATTTTCATTTCACTCGTCGGGCAGAATGGAAAACGAAAACCATCAATTTTCACATTCCCCTAATAAATGGGTGTTTTTGAGGTTCTTTTTACGACCAGTTTCATGCCAGTATGGGGTCAAAGTATACAAAAATCACCACCTTGGAGCCGAGGCAGACAGAGGAACCTCTCGAACCTGGAATCCACTTTCCACTTGTCAATGGTGGCCTTTAGACATGTTCTTAGTGATTGTGTGATCACAAACTTGGGCTTTAAAGTTGCCCCTTTTACATATGATAATAAAAGGGACGGGAGAAATAATGTGAAGATGAGGCTTGAGCGGGTTGTTGTTGATGACAAGTGGAGATATATGTTTGTGGATGCATCAGTTCAACACATTGTATCTTATAGCTTGGATCATTGCGTGTTGTTGGTTCACTTCCTGGCCAAGCAGCTAGCCCAAAACAAGCGTAGATGCAAATAGTATGAACTCTTCTAGGAGAGAGCGCCTGACCTACATGAACTTATTGGAAAAATATGGTTCGAAGTTGGAGATGAGTGTAACTGGGTGCTATCCAGGGATGCTTAGGGAATGTGATGGGGTTGCTGCAGGAATAGAGTAAGTGCAAGTTTGCGAACATCTCAAGAGATCTTGAATTGGTCCGGTCTAAGTTGAATAGTCTGCTACTAAGTGGGGCTGATAGCAAAGAGTCAAGAAAATCTTAGATAAGTTAGATGAGCTCCTATATAAAGAAGATATATGAAAACATTCTAGAGTCAGCTGGCTCAAATCTCAAAGAGGAGGACCTGAATACAAAGTTTTTTCATAGGAAAGCAGTGTGGTGTGCAAACAAAGAATAAGATTGAGAAACTGCATAAGACTGATGGTAGTTGTGTTTCTTCTTGGGCCGAGTTGGAGGACTTGGCCACACGGTTTTTTCAGGCATTGTTTAGTCGTGAACCCAACCTAAATCAAAATGAAATTGTGATTGTTTTTGAGAAAAAGGTCTCTGTGGATATGAATGATGCTCGTGTAAAGAATTTTCTAACAAAGAAACATCTGATGCTCTCTTTGAAATTGGCCCACTTAAGGCTCCGGGTACAGTTGGGTTTCCTGTCGGGTTTTATCACATAAAATGAGGTATTATGAAAGAAGTCATCACATCACTTAAATTGTTCTTTGTAACAGGTAATATGCGAGCCAACATCAATCATCTTGCTATTGTTCTTATTCCTAAGGTGGATCAGCCATCGAACCGAAGAGAATTCCGACCCATTATTTTGTGTACCGTGCTCTATAAGGTGATTGCAAAATGTTTAGCTAACCGATTGCGTCATATACTTGGTGATATTGTTTCAGTGAATCAAATGTGTTCATCCCTGGAAGGCTTATCACATATAATGCACGGGTGGCTTTCGAGCGCTTCCATTTTATTCAGCATAACAAAAATCCAGGGAGAATTTCCGTGCTTATAAAATTTACTTGTCAAAGGAACATGATCGTGTGGACTGCAATTTCCTTGAGAAGGTGAGGAAAGGCTTATGTTTCTCTCACTGGAGGATCGGTTGGATCATGTCATGTGTGACCATGGTGAACTATTGGGTTAATTTAATGGAAATGGCTATATGACATTATTTATAAAATAACTTCATTTATTAAATAAACGGAGAATTTGCATATACGGGCGATAGCTAGGCTTTTGCAAACGTTGCAAAGTAATCTGTGTACCTCCCAATATCACAACGAGGTCTGGTACGAAGGTTTGGGGTTGACTTTCGAAACGCCCTAACAAAAGTCTATGTTAAGGCAAAGAAAATTTTACCCATGGGTATGGGTACACGTGGATACCGTACTTGCATGGACAGGGTATGAGCATAATTTTATACCCATGGATAGTACTCGTACCCCTACCAGTTAAGTCACGGGTAGGGCACGGTTTAGCCTTGTATCCGTGGATATACCCATACCCTACCTGTCTATATATATTGATATGTGAACCTTACCCGTGGAGCTCTAACATATGCGAAAGGGTCAATAGCGTCAAAGGAGCTGGACGACCCAATTACTCCCGTAATTAAGCCTCACACCGTGTCACACGTAATCCCCTCATCTTCCCAAATTAAGAAGAACAAAATCCTAAGAGCCACCCCTTCCCATTAGTTATTTGTAAAGTGTCGTGAGCTTGTGAACCTATGTTAAACTTGTCACCAATTGTCAATTTGAATTGAGATAATTGTCATGTACTCATCTATCTGTTATTGAGATACCCATACCTGCTGAACATCTTAACAGCATAAGTGATCACTTCACACAATCTGTGGCAAAGAACAAATGTGGTCACTTCTAACATGAACACATCGCCTATATTTGCAGGTTGGCACACATCTATATGAGTTTTTAAGGTTGATTTCCCGTTTGTGGATGACTTGCAGAGATTGTTGAGTTTTGGCTTGTGTAAAGTTCCCGGTACTAAGTGTATCCTGGAGTTTAACGAGTGGAAACAGGTTGAGCCTAGGGGAAAGCCGCTTACACAGGTCTGGTTGCGGTTTTTGGGGGCTCCGTCTAAGCCTCTGCAGGATGCTCGCGTGGTGGCCAGTTTGGGCATCATGGTTGGAAAGACAGAAAAAGTGGACATGGCTTTCACACGTGCCAATGGGATAGCCCGGATTCTAGTAAGCGTTCTCGATATTGAGTTTGTGCCTGATAAGGTCAACTGGACTTATAAGGGAGAGGTGTTCCCGTTAGATATTGAGTTTGAGGACACCGACTTATTTGATGATGCAGTTAATGGTAATGATGTTGACATGCACGACCGGGATGGTAATGCGGGGGCTAAGGGGGCACGTCAGATGAGCCCATGCGAGAGGGATCTAACGGTTCTCACACTCAGTCGGCTGGGAATGGATCTGAGGCGGAGCCCACAGTCTCACCGGAGATACCCATGACTACTCTGCGTTTTGGGTCTTTCGAGCCAGCCTCGGCACCTCCCAGACTTTGGAGTGACAGGGTGGAGTCTGGTGATTATCTTGAGCACACGCTTCCTTCGTTGGAGGTCGAGAGGGAGCCTGGTTTGTCTGCTGATCGTCAGGCGAGTTCTTTGGGCGGCGATTCAGAGAGGAGGCCGGTTGATGGTTCTCTTGGGCTGCCGACCCCCGCGGGCGCGATTTCGGTGTCGGAGATCGCGGGCGCGATGGGGTGTGGGGGAGGGGATTCGGGATATGGAGTCCTCTCTTCCCCCGTCCCCATACCGATGCCGGTGTCGTTGGTGCCGTCGGCCCCGAGGGGGTCGGCTCCTGCTGCGAGAGGGAGCCCGAGGCAGGCGGCCTCGACTCCTGCTGCAATGGTGGTGACAACCACTGTGGCAGCTGCTGCGTTTGGGGGGACGCCAGGGCAGGAGGCCCTGTCTCCTCCCTCTACACCGATGGTCAGGAGGACCACCTCGCCGATGGCTTCCCCGTCTGAGTTTGCGGCTGTGGCGGGAGGAGGCCGCGGGCAGGAGGCCCCCGTCCTACACTCTTCCCCACTGCCTGGTGTGGGGCACTCGTCCAAGGGGATCGGGAGCCCACAGACGCCTTCGCTAGTAACTTCGGCACCACCTTTCAGGGTTTCGGTGCCAGGTTATACTAGGGAGGAGGTGATCGCGTTTGGTGGGATCCCGGACCCTATCTCCGAGGGGAGACGGATGAGTGCTCGCATCCTCGACGTCCCTGAGGTGGACGATATGCAGCAGCGGTGCGCTATGAGGGCGGCCAAGCTTCAGGAGGCTGCTTTTTCTTCTGGTATGTCCGTCAACTTGTCTAATTCCCTATTGCATTTTTCTAATGAGGACATTATAAATAATGCAAACCAATTAGGAGTTTCACTAGGTGCTACGGATAGTGAAATTACCAATTCGGTGAATGATATTTTAGACTTGGAGGCGGAACGTGCTTTAGAGACTATTCGTAATCTTGCAGCAGTTAAACCAATGAATGATGATGAGATAAATGCGTTAGGGGTTGGAGTGCTTGATAGCCTGTGTGCGGATCTAGCACCCACCAACCATGACGCTGAGGAAGAGGATGTATCCCTAGAGAATGATGCTAGCAATATTTGTGAACCCGGTCATGAGGACCGGGTGACTGAGATTAGTAAACCTAAGCGTAAGTGGAAACGGAAGATCTATCCCGATTCCGCAGTTCGTAGGAGTGCTAGGATTCGAACCACCAAAAAATTCCATGATGAACTATGAGAGGAATTTTCTGGAATAGCAGAGGTCTAAAGGACTTGGCTAAAAGAAGATTTCTGGCTGAGACAACTTTAGAGCAGAAGCTAGATTTTGTTGCTCTATCAGAAACGGGTAGAGATAACTTTGCACCACAGTTTCTCTCCTCGCTGGTTGGTGGTATTGATTTCGATTGGCATTGCCTCCCTCCGCGAGGAAGATCGGGTGGTATCTTACTAGGTGTGAGATGCGATTCGCTTGAAGTCCGTAGTGTAGTGATGGGCGACTTTGCGGTAAAGTTTCGACTTAGGTCTAGGACGGATGGCTTTAACTGGGCTTTGGTGGCGGTATATGGTGCCGCGCAGCCCGAGCTTAAAGCGGAGTTTCTAGCAGACCTTGTTCGAATTTGTGGGTCAGAGCAGTTGCCGATTTTAGTTGGAGGTGATTTCAATATCATCAGGAGGAGAGAGGAGAAGAACAATGATAACTTTGACGGCAGATGGTCCTTCATGTTCAACACCATTATTGAAAGCTTGGATCTGAGAGAGATAGAGCTCTCGGGTCGAAAGTTTACATGGGCTAACGATCTGCCAAACCCAACCTACGAAAAACTTGATCGAGTTCTTGCAAGCGTGGAGTGGGAACAAAAATTCCCGCTGGTTACGGTGCAAGCTCTTTCGAGGGGAATATCTGATCATACCCCATTGTTCGTGGACTCAGGGGAGCCGAACCATGTGGGTAACAAGAACACCTTATCCTTTGAGACGTCATGGTTTGAACGTGAGGGGTTCTTAGATTTGATAGCCAGGGAATGGGTTAAAGATGTTCGAGGCAAAACTCCTATTGAGCGGTGGCAGAATAAGATTAGGAACTTGAGAAGCTTCTTACGGGGTTGGGCTAAGCACCTTAGCGGTGTGTATAAGATTGAAAAGGATAGATTCCTTTCTCTTATACACGACCTGGACATAAAGGCCGAATCCAATATTTTGTCACCAGCACAGCTTCAGGTTAAAAATGAGGCGGAGAAGAGGTTAAAAGAACTACTCCGCGAAGAAGAACTGAAGTGGGCTTTACGTGCTAAAGTACGCAAAGTGGTCCAGGGGGACGCGAATACTCAGTTCTTCCATCTAATAGCTAATGGCAAACACAGAAAGAAGCGAATCTTTCAGCTTGAGCAGGACGAGGGTACTATTTTAGGTCAGGATAACCTAAAAACTTACATTACCGACTATTATAAGCAGTTATTTGGACCACCGGAGGATAATACGGTGTCCCTCGATGAGTCCAGAACTGAGGATGTACCTCAGTTATCGGCTGCTGATAATGAGCTTCTAGTTGCCCCGTTCTCGGAGAAGGAGGTTTTTGATGCTATTGCACAGATGAAAAATAATAAGGCTCCCGGACCGGATGGTTTCCCGGTTGAGTTCTATAAGAAGTGCTGGCACATTATTAAGGGGGATTTACTACCTATGTTTCATGATCTATTCTCTGGACAGCTTCAATTATTCCACTTGAATTTTGGGACTATCACACTACTTCCTAAGAAGACGGATGCGGTCAGAATTGAGCAATTCAGGCCGATCTGTCTCCTTAATGTTAGTTTCAAAATTTTCACCAAGGTCGGGACTAACAGGCTCACGCAGATTGCACATTCTGTGGTGCAACAGTCCCAAACCGCGTTCATGCCAGACAGAAATATCCTTGAAGGGGTGGTAGTCCTGCATGAAACGCTCCATGAAATCCACTCCAAAAAATTAGATGGAGTGATTTTTAAAGTGGATTTCGAGAAAGCGTATGATAAGGTCAAGTGGCCATTTCTCCAACAGTCTTTGCGTATGAAAGGTTTTGATGAAGCCTGGCGCAGACAGGTTCAATCATTTACGCAAAAAGGTAGTGTGGGAATTAGAGTTAATGATGACATAGGTCACTACTTCCAGACACATAAAGGCCTAAGACAAGGAGACCCGATGTCCCCTATCTTGTTTAACATTGTGGTGGATATGTTGGCAGTTTTGATAGGAAGGGCTAAGGAAAATGGTCAAGTAGGTGGATTGGTGCCTCATCTTATTGATGGAGGTGTCTCTATCCTACAGTACGCTGATGATACAATCATCTTTATGGATCATGACTTGGCTAAGGCAAGAAATATGAAGCTGGTGTTATGCCTATTTGAACAATTGACCGGGTTAAAGATAAACTTTCATAAGAGCGAGCTGTTCTGTTTTGGTAGGGCCAAAGATGAACAGGATGCTTATAGGCAATTGTTTGGATGTGAGTTGGGAGAGCTACCATTCTCATACTTGGGGATTCCTATCCACCATCGTAGGCTAACAAACAGAGAATGGAAGTGCATCGAGGACCGATTTGAGAAGAAAATGAGTTGATGGAAGGGCAAGCTCATGTCATATGGAGGCCGATTAATCCTAATTAATTCGGTGCTCACGAGTATGCCGATGTTTCTTCTTTCGTTCTTTGAGGTACCAGTTGGTGTTAGGAAGAGACTGGACTTCTATAGATCGCGGTTCTTTTGGCAGGGTGATGAGCTTAAAAGAAAATATAGGCTTGCTAAGTGGGATATCATCTGTAGACCGAAATACCAAGGGGGTCTAGGTATTGAGAATCTCGAAATTAAGAATAAATGCCTTCTTAGCAAGTGGCTGTGGAAGCTTTCGTCGGAGAATGATGCTATGTGGGCACAGATCCTTCGCGGCAAGTACCTCCAGTCAAAAACTTTGGCACAGGTCTCTGTAAGGCCGACCGACTCGCCCTTCTGGAAGGGTCTCATGAAGGTCAAGCAGGCATTGTTTAATAGGACAAAGTTTGTTGTTGGAAACGGCACGAGTACACGTTTCTGGAAAGATACTTGGCTCGGTGACACACCCTTGGCCATCCAATATCCCTCTTTGTACCGCATTGTTCAACGACGTGAGGTGTTCGTTGCTTCGGTCTTTCAATCTACCCCCCTTAATATTCAGTTCAGACGAGTGCTAGCGGGCAATCGTTGGGAAGAATGGCTCCGTCTAGTTAGGAGACTGATGGACGTCCAGCTTTCTCAACAACCCGATGAATTACGCTGGAAGTTGACTAAGTCTGGAGCATTCACGGTTAAATCAATGTATATTGATGTTATTAATTCGAACTCCATTCCTACGTCCAAACATGTTTGGGATGTCAAAGTTCCTTTAAAAATAAAAGTGTTTATGTGGTTTGTCCATAAACAAGTAATTTTAACTAAGGATAACTTGATGAAGCGTAATTGGACAGGACCTACTAGGTGTAGTTTCTGCGATCGGGATGAGACTATTAAACACGTCTTTTTTGATTGCCCGCTGGCCAAGGTACTTTGGCAGACGGTCCACATTGCTTTCAATATCAAACCCCCGAATTCTGTTAATGCGTTATTTGGGACATGGCTTAATGGGATTGAGCCTAACTTAGCGAGACATATCCGGGTTGGGGTTTGTGCTTTGCTGTGGACTATCTGGAATTGCAGAAACGATTTGGTCTTTAACAGAACATCATGTATACAATTTTTGCAGGTTTTATTCCGGACTACGGCACTGATCCGTTCGTGGTCGCTACTCACCCAGACGGAGGCCAGGGAGCATTTGGTTACTGGGTCTGTCCGCTGGGAGATGGTAGCTCGGGATATCTTCAACCGGTTTGGATGGCGGTCATGTAATAGGATAGGCATTTAGTATTCCTATCTAGTTTACCCAGCCGGTTGTGGCATCTTGATTTGGCTAGTTGATGTTTTTAGCCTCTTTTGGCTCTGTGTGAGCTTTTTTCTGCTTTTTATGGCTTTTTGAAGACCTTTGGAACCATGTTGGCACTACTTTATTTTAATAATAAGAGGGCCGTATGCATCGTACTGATGCAGAGGCCGGGGTTTTCCCCCCTTTTCAAAAAAAAAAACACAGCCACACACTATATCTCGCACTCCGATTATCACAACATGCATCACTTATACAAGAGGGGTGAGTATTTATGAAGTACTCACTCCGTTTCAAAATAAGTGTCTTAACTTTAAAACACTTATTTTAAGACGGAGAGAGTATATTCACAACTGTCGGGCCTCTTATGGTAATTATTGCCAGTTGTCATCTTGTTGTACGTTCAAGGACCATACGTTTGATCGAGCATTAACGAAACCTATATGTATCCATGGTTCCATACGAGTACTTGGTACGGCCTCATGTAGCCAAATGCATCTACATGGTCTTTCCATGGCCTCATATGATGTGAAGGACACAGGTCTACCTCTACGTGGTCCATGGCGTTCACTTGGACGCGAGGTCGCCAGGATTCTCTGGTCTCTGTTTACATGGCCGAGACAGTTTGAACAAGGTGGTCGAGACATGATAGGAGCAGGGCCGTCGCGGATTAAGACCACGAAAAGGACGCAAGAATTATGTCACTTTCTATAGAGTATCTGTATGTAGTAGGTACGGTTTAGTATCTGTACAGTTTCACAGAATTTGCATTGTGCGGAGGTGCAGCCAGTACGTAAGATTGTGGATGCAAATGTTGACAACTTCATGAAATGAACAAGTGACTTTCCTGGCAATTCGTGTCCAGTCTTCAGATTTCTGTTAATTAGTATAGTTCCCAGTGTAGATGCGGATGACTCAAACTCCCGTCTTTTCTAGCTGCCGAATTGAAGTCAGAACTCAGAACGAGACTAAGGCCAGGACTTGACCGAGCGCCTCATGATCTCACATGCTGTGTGGTAGGACTAGGGTTCCTACCGGCTCTACTGCGTAGGTTGTAGGGGCAAGGAGGAAGTGGGCACGGCGAGGAGCGGGTGCGCCGGCGGCAGGGCGCCGTCGCGGCTAGGGTTGAGGGCGGCGGCTAGGCTGCGGCGGCTAGGGTTTCCGGCTCCTCTAGAAGCCGGGCAACAAAAGATAATAATAGTTTTTATTGCTTGCCCCCAAAAGAGTCTTACAATCTATATTTATATCCTAAATAACTTGTAGAAGAATCAATCCTGAGATAACTTGCCTAATTTGAATAAAACTAAGATAACTTGCGGGCCTAAGCCTGCCTGTTGGGCATGCGGTGGCCATAGACCTGGCCGGTCATAACATCTCTCCCCACCTGCGCAAACAGCTCGTCCTCGAGCTGAAAGTCTGGATAGTGTTGACGGAAATCCTCACGCTGCTCCCAAGTCGCCTCCTCCTCCGGAAGGCCCGCCCACTGAATTAGGATGAACCAGACGCCACGACGGAGCTGAGCCTGCAACACCTTTGCTGGCTCTGGAAGAATGCGACCATCGGCGGTTGGAGGAAGCGTCGGAGGAGCCGCCGGTGGCTCGCCACGGAAAGGTTTGAGCAGCCCCACATGGAACACGTCGTGGATGCGGGCGCGGGCTGGAAGCTGAAGACGATAGGCCACCTTCCCAATGCGCTCCACGACAGGGAAGGGCCCGGCGTAGCGAGGGCCAAGCTTGCGCTTTGCGCGCGGGTCCAGTGACTGCGTAGAGCGGTGGAGAAGACGCAGCCACACCCAGTCACCCACTGCGAACTCCGCCTCGTGATGATGATCGTCGTAGTAGTGCTTGGCCGTCTGCTGGGCCTGAAGGAGACGCTGACGGACCTCAGCCAACATCTCATCACGGGTGCGGATAAGGTCACCCGCTACTGCTGTCCGAGCCGTCTCCGGGCCGACCGGAAGTATAGGCGGGGGTGGTTGACCATAGACCACCTCAAATGGCGTCGCGCGCAGGGCGGAGTGATAAGAAGTGTTATAGCAGTACTCCGCCCAAGATAGCTAGTCCACCCAAGCGCGAGGTCGATCACCTGTCACACAACGCAAATACATGGCAATGACCTTGTTAACCACCTCAGACTGACCGACCGTCTGAGGATGGAACGCCGTACTCAGGTGGAGCTGGACACCCGCCATCCTGAAGAGGTCGCGCCAGACATGGCCCGTGAAGACTGGGTCCCGATCACTGACGATCGACGTCGGGAACCCGTGTAGACGGACTATGCCGTCGAAGAAAGCCCGGGCCACGGATGCCGCTGTGTACGGATGGCCCAACGCGATGAAGTGGGCGTACTTAGAGAAGCGATCGACCACCGTGAGGATGACTGACTTGCCCCCTACCTTGGGAAGGCCCTCGATGAAGTCCAAGGAGATATCCGCCCAAACCTGAGATGGCACCTCCAAGGGCTGAAGGAGCCCCGCCAGTCTCAGGGTCTCTGTCTTGTTGCGCTGGCAAGTCTGACAAGACCGAACCCAGTCGCGGACCAGGGCACGATCGCCAGGGATGTAGAAGTCGGCGCGAAGACGATGGAGGGTTTTCTGCACACCCTCATGGCCCGCCGAGTGAGCGAGCTGCAACACCTGGTGACGGAGATCATCATGCGCCGGAACAAAGATCCGGCGTCCATGCAGGAGCAGTCCGTCAGAGAAGCGCCAGGGCTCCTCCAAGTCGCCGACCGCGAGCTGCTGCTGAAGAAGTGCGGCGTCATCGGCCGTCGCAGTGGCGCGTCGAATGTCGGTGAAGAGACCGAACGATGGCCCGGAGCGGATGCACAGGGCCGTCCCGGCGGACGCGTCGGCGGTTGGCGCGAGGTCGGAATCGCGACGGGATAGCGCGTCGGCCACGGTGTTAAGACGGCCCGGCCGATACTCAACGGAGAAGTCGAAGCCGAAGAGCTTGCTGATCCACTGGTGCTGCGGTACGGTCGACAGCCGTTGATCCAGCAAGAACTTCAGGCTGTAGTGGTCCGTGCGAATGTGGAAGGTCCGCCCCCACAAGTATGGCCGCCAATGACGCACGGCCTGGACGAGGCCAATGAGCTCCCGCTCGTAAGCGGCCAACTTAAGATGGTGCGGAGCGAAAGGCCGGTTGAAGAAGGCGAGGGGCCCATCGCCCTGATGAAGTACGGCACCGAACCCGGCGCCCGAGGCGTCACAGTCCACCACGAACGGACGGTCGAAGTCGGGCATCTGGAGGACGGGGCCCGTCGTGAGGGCCCCCTTGAGGGCCTCGAATGCCGTCGTCCCCTCAGCGTCCTAGGCGAAGGCGTCGCGGCGAAGCAACCGCGTGAGGGGCGCCGCGATGAGTCCAAACTCCCGGATAAATTTCCGGTAGTAGCCAGCGAGTCCGAGGAACCCGCGGAGAGCCCGCGGTGAGTGAGGCTTCGGCCAGGCGGAGACGGTCGCCACCTTATCGGCGTCCATAGCCACTCCGTCGGCCGAGATGACATGGATGAGGTAGGCGACGGTAGGTGTCCCGAACGAGCACTTTGAGCGCTTAAGGTGGAGGTGGTGCGCCCGAAGCTCGTTGAAGACGATGGCGACGTGCTGGAGAAGTTCGGCCCAGGTGGCGCTGTAGATAAGAATGTCATCAAAGAAAACAAGCACAAACTGCCATAAGTAGGGTCGAAGGACGTCGTTCATCAGGGCTTGGAAAGTCGTCGGGGCGTTGGCGAGGCCGAAAGGCATCACCAAGAACTCGAAGTGGCCATGGTGGGTGCGAAACGCCGTCTTGGCGATGTGTCCGGATGCATGCGCACCTGATGATAGCCCGACCGAAGATCGAGCTTGGTGAAGAAGCGTGCCCCATGGAGCTCATCCAAGAGCTCGTCAACCACCGGTATAGGGAACTTGTCCTTGAGCGTGAGTGCGTTGAGGGCGCGGTAGTCGATGCAGAAGCGCCATGTACCGTCGGACTTACGGACGAGAAGCACCAGCGCCGTGAAGGGTGACGTGGAGATCCGGATGATGCCTCCGGCGAGCATCAGGGCACACTGGCGCTCCAACTCATCCTTCTGCAGCTGGGGGTAGCGGTAGGGTCGTACCGCCACCGAAGTGGAGCCTGGTACGAGGTGAATATGATGGTCGTACACCCGGGCAGGCGGAAGACCCCGCGGAGCGTCGAAGAGGTCGTTGTGCTGCTCCAGAAGAGAATCCAGCAGGGGGTGCTCAGCCTCCGAGGACGCGGCAGCCAGCTGGAGATGTGGCACGACAGCCACGGCGCCCCCAATGCCCTCCCACCGGATGCGGCGGCCCTGCCGCCAGAATGTCATCATGAGTGCGTCGAAATCCCATACGATGGGGCCGAGTGTCCGGAGAAAGTCCACCCCGAGGATGAAGTCGAAGCAGCCGAGATCGATCCCTGCACAAGTGATGGAAAAGTGTTCGCCGCCGATGGAGATGGGAATGTCGCGGGCTAGCCCATGGCACCGGAGGCGATCGCCGTTCGCCACTGTGATCCGCAGGCGCTCCCCGCCCGTCGTCGGGAGGGCTAGCCGACGCATGGTCGATTCGGGCAGAAAGTTGTGTGTGGAGCCCGTATCTAGCAGGGCCACCAGGCGCTCGCCATGGATCATCACCGGCAGCAGCATGGTCTGCTCGCCCCGGATGCCGGCCAGGGCGTGAAGGGAGACGACGCACGCCATCGCTGCGGAATCCGCGGCCGCGTCCTTGGGTGCCGCAGGCGGATGTAACGGGTCGGGCGAGTCGTTCTCCTCGGTGTAGTCGACCGTCTCTAAATAAAAGAGGCGGGGGCAGACATGAGTCGGCGTATAGGGCTCATCGCAGTTGAAGCAGAGACCCTGACGGCGACGCTCCTGCTGCTCGGCCGGTGACAGCCGACGGAAGGGCCGTGTGGCAGCCGGGGATGTGGCCGTCGCGGGTGGGAGAGGCCGACCCGGGTCTGAGGAAGTCGGTGTTGGCCGACTGGGCTGGCGGCCACTCCGTCCGAGTGGCGGCTGCAGTGCCTGGGCCCGCTGCTCGAAGGCCCGGGCGTAGTACATGGCCGTCTGGAGACCGGGGGATCCCAGAGCTCGACGTCCACGCGGATATGATCCGGCAGACCGCCCACAAAGAGCTCGGCGCGCTGGGTCGCGGAGACACCCGGCGCGTGGCATGCCAGGGCCTGGAAGCGATCGGCGTAGTCCTGCACCATAGATGTGAATGGTAAACGGCCGAGGGCCGCCAGTCGGCTCCCGCGGATAGGAGGCCCAAAACGGAGAAGACAGAGTTGTTGGGGAACGTTGCAGAAAACAAAAATTTTCCTACGGTTTCACCAAGATCCATCTAGGAGTTCATCTAGCAACGAGTGATTAGATGCATCTACATACCTTGTAGATCGCGAGCGGAAGCGTTCAAAGAACGGGGATGATGTAGTCGAACACGACGTGATTCAAATCACCGATGATCTTAGCACCGAACGGACGGTGCCTCCGCGTTCAACACACGTACGGGACGGGAGACGTCTCCTCCTTCTTGATCCAGCAAGGGGAAAGGAGAGGTTGATGAAGATCCAGCAGCACGACGGCGTGGTGGTGGATGCAGGGCGTCACAGTAGCAGGGCTTCGCCTATACTACGCGAGAGAGACGTAACGGGGAGAGAGGGAGGCGCCAGGGGCTGTGGTATGAAATCCCTCCTCTCCCCCAATATATATAGGAGGGCCAAGGGGGGGGGTGGTGCGCATCCTAGGAGATCTGATCTCCTAGGTGCGGCGGCCAGGGGAGGGTTTCCCTCCCCCCCAAGGCACCTCGGGGTGCCTTCCACCACTTGGACTCCTCCTTGGTGGAAACCCTAGGCGCATGGGCCTAGTAGGGCTGGTGCCCTTGGCCCATGTAGGCCAAGGCGCACCCCCTACAGCCCATGTGGCCCCCCGGGACAGGTGGCCCCACCCGGTGGGCCCACAGGACCCCTCCGGTGGTCCCGGTACAATACCGATAACCCCGAAACTTGTCCCGATGCCCGAAACAGCACTTCCTATATATAATTCTTTACCTCCGAACCATTCCGGAACTCCTCGTGACGTCCGGGATCTCATCCGGGACTCCGAACAACATTCGGATTACTGCATATACATATCTTCATAACCCTAGCGTCACCGAACCTTAAGTGTGTAGACCCTACGGGTTCGGGAGACAAGCAGACATGACCGAGACGACTCTCCGGTCAATAACCAACATCGGGATCTGGATACCCATGATGTCTCCCACATGCTCCACGATGATCTCATCGGATGAACCACGATGTCGAGGATTAATCAACCCCGTATACAATTCCCTTTGTCAATCGGTATGTTACTTGCCCGAGACTCGATCGTCGGTATCCCAATACCTTGTTCAATCTCGTTACCGACAAGTCACTTTACTCGTACCGTAATGCATGATCCCGTGATCAACCACTTGGTCACCTTGAGCTCATAATGATGATGCATTACCGAGTGGGCCCAGTGATACCTCTCCGTTATATGGAGTGACAAATCCCAGTCTCGATCCGTGTCAACCCAACAGACACTTTCGGAGATACCTGTAATGCACCTTTATAGTCACCCAGTTACGTTGTGACGTTTGATACATCCAAAGCACTCCTACGGTATCTGGGAGTTACACGATCTCATGGTCAAAGGAAAAGATACTTGACATTTGGAAAAGCTCTAGCAAACGAACTACACGATCTTTGTGCTATGCTTAGGATTGGGTCTTGTCCATCACATCATTCTCCTAATGATGTGATCCCGTTATCAATGACATCCAATGTCCATAGCCAGGAAATCATGACTATCTGTTGATCAACGAGCTAGTCAACTAGAGGCTTACTAGGGACATATTATGGTCTATGTATTCACACGTGTATTACGATTTCCGGATAATACAGTTATAGCATGAATAAAGACAATTATCATGAACAAAGAAATATAATAATAATGCTTTTATTATTGCCTCTAGGGCATATTTCCAATAGTCTCCCACTTGCACTAGAGTCAATAATCTAGTTACATTGTGATGAATCGAACACCCATGGAATTCTGGTGTTGATCATGTTTTGCCCTAGGGAGAGGTTTAGTCAACGGATCTGCTACATTCAGGTCCGTATGTACTTAAAAATCTCTATGTCTCCATTTTGAACATTTTCACGAATGGAGTTGAAGCGACGCTTGATGTGCCTTGTCTTCTTGTGAAACCTGGGCTCCTTGGCAAGCGCAATAGCTCCAGTGTTGTCACAAAAGAGTTTGATTGGCCCCGACGCATTGGGTATGACTCCTAGGTCGGTGATGAACTCCTTCACCCATATTGCTTCATGTGCTGCCTCCGAGGCTGCCATGTACTCCGCTTCACATGTAAATCCCGCCACGACGCTCTGTTTGCAGCTGCACCAGCTCACTGCTCCACCATTCAACATATACACGTATCCGGTTTGTGACTTAGAGTCATCCAGATCTGTGTCGAAGCTAGCGTCGACGTAACCCTTTACAACGAGCTCTTCGTCACCTCCATAAACGAGAAACATGTCCTTTGTCCTTTTCAGGTACTTCAGGATATTCTTGACCGCTGTCCAGTGTTCCTTGCCGGGATTACTTTGGTACCTTCCTACCAAACTTACGGCAAGGTTTACATCAGGTCTGGTACACAGCATGGCATACATAATAGAACCTATGGCTGAGGCATAGGGGATGATACTCATCTCTTCTATATCTTCTGCCGTGGTCGGGCATTGAGCCGAGCTCAATCTCACACCTTGCAAAACAGGCAAGAACCCTTTCTTGGACTGATCCATTTTGAATTTCTTCAAAATCTTATCAAGGTATGTGCTTTGTGAAAGACCTATGAGGCGTCTTGATCTATCTCTATAGATCTTGATGCCTAATATATAAGCAGCTTCTCCAAGGTCCTTCATTGAAAAACTCTTATTCAAGTAGGCCTTGATGCTGTCCAAGAGTTCTATATTATTTCCCATCAAAAGTATGTCATCTACATATAATATGAGAAATGCTACAGAGCTCCCACTCACTTTCTTGTAAACGCAGGCTTCCCAAACGCTTTGATCATCTCATCAAAGCGAATGTTCCAACTCCGAGATGCTTGCACCAGCCCATAAATCGAGCGTTGGAGCTTGCACACCTTGTCAGCATTCTTAGGATCGACAAAACCTTCCGGCTGCATCATATACAATTCTTCCTTAAGGAAACCATTAAGGAATGCCGTTTTGACGTCCATTTGCCATATTTCATAATCGTAGAATGCGGCAATTGCTAACATGATTCGGACGGACTTTAGCTTCGCTACCGGTGAGAAAGTCTCATCGTAGTCAATTCCTTGAACTTGTCGATAACCCTTAGCGACAAGCCGAGCTTTATAGATGGTCACATTACCATCCGCGTCTGTCTTCTTCTTGAATATCCATTTATTTTCTATGGCTCGCCGTTCAACGGGCAAGTCAGTCAAAGTCCATACTTCGTTTTCATACATGGATCCTATCTCGGATTTCATGGCTTCTAGCCATTTGTCGGAATCCGGGCCTGCCATCGCTTCTTCATAGTTCGAAGGTTCACTGTTGTCTAACAACATGATTTCCAAGACAGGGTTGCCGTACCACTCTGGTGCGGAACGTGTCCTTGTGAACCTTCGAATTTCAGTAGGAGCTTGATTAGAAGTATCTTGATCATCATCAATAACTTCCTCTCTAGTTGGTGCAGGCGCCTCAGGAACATTTTCTTGAGTTGCGCCATTTTCCGGTTCAAGAGGTAATACTTCATCAAGTTCTACCTTTCTCCCACTTACTTCTTTCGAGAGAAACTCTTTCTCCAGAAAGGATCCATTCTTGGCAACAAAGATCTTGCCTTCGGATCTGAGGTAGAAGATATACCCAATGGTTTCTTTAGGGTATCCTATGAAGACACATTTTTCCTATTTGGCTTCGAACTTTTCAGGTTGAAGTTTCCTGACATAAGCATCGCATCCCCAAACTTTTAAAAACGACAGCTTAGGTTTCTTCCCAAACCATAATTCAAACGGTGTCGTCTCAACGGATTTCGACGGAGCCCTATTTAAAGTGAATGCGGCAGTCTCTAAAGCATAGCCCCAAAAAGATAGCGGTAAATCGGTAAGAGACATCATAGATCGCACCATATCTAATAGAGTGCGATTACGACGTTCGGACACACCATTACGCTGAGGTGTTCCAGGCGGCGTGAGTTGTGAAACTATTCCACATTTTCTTAAGTGTGTGCCAAATTCGTGACTCAAGTATTCTCCTCCACGATCTGATCGTAGAAACTTGATTTTCCTGTCACGTTGATTCTCAACTTCACTCTGAAATTCCTTGAACTTTTCAAAGGTTTTAGACTTGTGTTTCATTAAGTAGACATACCCATATCTACTTAAGTCATCAGTGAGGGTGAGAACATAATGATAGCCACCGCGAGCCTCAACACTCATTGGATCGCACACATCAGTATGTATGATTTCCAATAAGTTGGTTGCTCGCTCCATTGTTTCTGAGAACGGAGTCTTGGTCATTTTACCCATGAGGCATGGTTCGCACATGTCAAATGATTCATAATCAAGAGACTCTAAAAGTCCATCTGCATGGAGCTTCTTCATGCGTTTGACACCTATGTGACCAAGGCGGCAGTGCCACAAGTATGTGGGACTATCGTTATCAACTTTACATCTTTTGGTATTCACACTATGAATATGTGTAATATTACGTTCGAGATTCATTAAGAATAAACCATTGACCATCGGAGCATGACCATAAAACATATCTCTCATATAAATAGAACAACCATTATTCTTAGATTTAAATGAGTAGCCATCTCGTATTAAACGAGATCCCGATACAATGTTCATGCTCAAACTTGGCACGAAATAACAATTATTGAGGTTTATAACTAATCCCGTAGGTAAATGTAGAGGTAGCGTGCCGACGGCGATCACATCGACCTTGGAACCATTCCCGACGCGCATCGTCACCTCGTCCTTTGCCAGTCTCTGTTTATTCTGCAGCTCCTGCTGTGAGTTACAAATATGAGCAACGGCACCGGTATCAAATACCCAGGAGTTACTTCGAGTACTGGTAAGGTACACATCAATTACATGTATATCACATATACCTTTTGTTTTGCCGGCCTTCTTGTCCGCTAAGTATTTGGGGCAGTTCCGCTTCCAGTGACCCTTCCCTTTGCAATAAAAGCACTCCGTCTTAGGCTTGGGTCCATACTTTGACTTCTTCTTCCCAGCAGCTTGCTTGCCGGGCGCGGCAACTTCCTTGCCGTCCTTCTCAAAGTTCTTTTTACCCTTGCCCTTCTTGAACTTAGTGGTTTTATTGACCATCAACACTTGATGTTCCTTCTTGACTTCTACCTCTGCTGATTTCAGCATTGCAAATACTTCAGGAATGGTCTTTTCCATCCCCTGCATATTGAAGTTCATCACAAAGCTCTTGTAGCTTGGTGGAAGTGACCGGAGGATTCTGTCAATGACCGCATCATCCGGGAGATTAACTCCCAGCTGAGTCAAGCGGTTACATAACCCAGACATAGTGAGTATGTGCTCACTGACAGAACTATTTTCCTCCATCTTACAGCTGAAGAATTTGTCGGAGACTTCATATCTCTCCACCCGGGCATGAGCTTGGAAAACCATTTTCAGCTCTTCGAACATCTCATATGCTCCATGTCTCTCAAAACGCTTTTGGAGCCCCGGCTCTAGGCTGTAAAGCATGCCGCACTGAACGAGGGAGTAGTCATCGGCACGTGTCTGCCAGGCGTTCATAACGTCTTGGTTCTGTGGGACGGGTGGATCACCTAGCGGTGCTTGTAGGACATAATCTTTCTTGGCAGCTATGAGAATGATCCTCAGGTTCCGGACCCAGTCCGTATAGTTGCTGCCATCGTCTTTCAGCTTGGTTTTCTCTAGGAACGCGTTGAAATTGAATACAACGTTGGCCATTTGATCTACAAGACATATTGTAAAGATTTTAGACTAAGTTCATGATAATTAAGTTCATCTAATCAAATTATTAATGAACTCCCACTTAGATAGACATCCCTCTTCTAGTCATCTAAGTATAACATGATCCGAGTTGGCTAGGCCGTGTCCGATCATCACGTGACACGGACTAGTCAACGTCGGTGAACATCTTCATGTTGATCGTATCTTCTATACGACTCATGATCGACCTTTCGGTCTTCTGTGTTCCGAGGCCATGTCTATGCACATGCTAGGCTCGTCAAGTCAACCTAAGTGTATTGCATGTGTAAATCTGTCTTACACCCGTTGTATGTGAACGTAAGGATCTATCACACCCGATCATCACGTGGTGCTTCGAAACGACGAACTGTAGCAACGGTGCACAGTTAGGGGGAACACTTTCTTGAAATTATTATGAGGGATCATCTTATTTACTACCGTCGTTCTAAGCAAACAAGATGCAAAACATGATAAACATCACATGCAATCAAATAATAATAGTGACATGATATGGCCAATATCACATAGCTCCTTTGATCTCCATCTTGGGGCTCCATGATCATCCTGTCACCGTCATACTCATCGACATGTAAGTTGTGATTCCTATTACAATAGCATGAACATCTCATACATCACATATAGATCATTCATCATTCATCACAACTTTGGCCATATCACATCACATAGCATACCCTGCAAAAACAAGTTAGACGTTCTCTAATTGTTGTTTGCATGTTTTACGTGGCTGCTATGGGTTTCTAGCAAGAACGTTTCTTACCTACGCAAAGACCACAACGTGATATGCCAATTGTTATTTACCCTTCATAAGGACCCTTTTCATCGAATCCGATCCGACTAAAGTAGGAGAGACAGACACCCGCTAGCCACCTTATGCAACTAGTGCATGTCAGTCGGTGGAACCTGTCTCACGTAAGAGTACGTGTAAGGTCGGTCCGGGCCGCTTCATCCCACGATGCCGCCGAATCAAGATAAGACTAGTAACGGCAAGCATATTGAACAAAATCAACGCCCACAACTACTTTGTGTTCTACTCGTGCAAGAGAACTACGCATAGACCTAGCTCATGATGCCACTGTTGGGGAACGTTGCAGAAAACAAAAATTTTCCTACGGTTTCACCAAGATCCATCTAGGAGTTCATCTAGCAACGAGTGATTAGATGCATCTACATACCTTGTAGATCGCGAGCGGAAGCGTTCAAAGAACGGGGATGATGTAGTCGAACACGACGTGATTCAAATCACCGATGATCTTAGCACCGAACGGACGGTGCCTCCGCGTTCAACACACGTACGGGACGGGAGACGTCTCCTCCTTCTTGATCCAGCAAGGGGAAAGGAGAGGTTGATGAAGATCCAGCAGCACGACGGCGTGGTGGTGGATGCAGGGCGTCACAGTAGCAGGGCTTCGCCTATACTACGCGAGAGAGACGTAACGGGGAGAGAGGGAGGCGCCAGGGGCTGTGGTATGAAATCCCTCCTCTCCCCCAATATATATAGGAGGGCCAAGGGGGGGTGGTGCGCAGCCTAGGAGATCTGATCTCCTAGGTGCGGCGGCCAGGGGAGGGTTTCCCTCCCCCCCCAAGGCACCTCGGGGTGCCTTCCACCACTTGGACTCCTCCTTGGTGGAAACCCTAGGCGCATGGGCCTAGTAGGGCTGGTGCCCTTGGCCCATGTAGGCCAAGGCGCACCCCCTACAGCCCATGTGGCCCCCCGGGACAGGTGGCCCCACCCGGTGGGCCCACGGGACCCCTCCGGTGGTCCCGGTACAATACCGATAACCCCGAAACTTGTCCCGATGCCCGAAACAACACTTCCTATATATAATTCTTTACCTCCGGACCATTCCGGAACTCCTCGTGACGTCCGGGATCTCATCCGGGACTCCGAACAACATTCGGATTACTGCATATACATATCTTCATAACCCTAGCGTCACCGAACCTTAAGTGTGTAGACCCTACGGGTTCGGGAGACAAGCAGACATGACCGAGACGACTCTCCGGTCAATAACCAACAGCGGGATCTGGATACCCATGATGGCTCCCACATGCTCCACGATGATCTCATCGGATGAACCACGATGTCGAGGATTAATCAACCCCGTATACAATTCCCTTTGTCAATCGGTATGTTACTTGCCCGAGACTCGATCGTCGGTATCCCAATACCTTGTTCAATCTCGTTACCGGCAAGTCACTTTACTCGTACCGTAATGCATGATCCCGTGATCAACCACTTGGTCACCTTGAGCTCATAATGATGATGCATTACCGAGTGGGCCCAGTGATACCTCTCCGTTATATGGAGTGACAAATCCCAGTCTCGATCCGTGTCAACCCAACAGACACTTTCGGAGATACCTGTAATGCACCTTTATAGTCACCCAGTTACTTGTGACGTTTGATACACCCAAAGCACTCCTACGGTATCCGGGAGTTACACGATCTCATGGTCAAAGGAAAAGATACTTGACATTTGGAAAAGCTCTAGCAAACGAACTACACGATCTTTGTGCTATGCTTAGGATTGGGTCTTGTCCATCACATCATTCTCCTAATGATGTGATCCCGTTATCAATGACATCCAATGTCCATAGCCAGGAAATCATGACTATCTGTTGATCAACGAGCTAGTCAACTAGAGGCTTACTAGGGACATATTATGGTCTATGTATTCACACGTGTATTACGATTTCCGGATAATACAGTTATTACATGAATAAAGACAATTATCATGAACAAAGAAATATAATAATAATGCTTTTATTATTGCCTCTAGGGCATATTTCCAACAAGAGTTCCCGGAAGCGCTCCCACGGTGGCATGCCGCCCTCGTCCTGCTCGAGGGCGTAGTACCAGGTCTGTGCTGTGCCTCGAAGATGATAGGACGCGAGCCAGGTACGATCTGAAGTGAGCGTCCGCTGCCCTCGAAAGAACTGTTCGCACTGGTTGAGCCAGTTGAGGGGGTCCTCCGTGCCCTCGTAGGTGGCGAAGTCGAGTTTGGCGAACCGCGGCGGTGTCTGCTGCGGCCCGCCGTGCTGAGCAGGCGCGGGGGCTCGGAAGAGTGAAGCCGGAGGTGCCTGATCGGAGTAGTCCGGGTACTGGCCGGCGGGGCCGGATGGCCCGCCGGACTGCGGAAACGGAGTCGGCTCAACCGGGGTCGTGGTGTAGACCGGTGAAGGCGAAGACCCCGCCACCCATGCTGGCAGGGGGGACGGGGACGGGGGAAACCGGACCTGATGGATCGGTAACCCGGTAGTCGAGGCCGCGCCCGAGGTGGTCCCGGCTGATGAGGGCGCGGAGAACGGCGGTGGACGCAGGCCCTGGGATGCCGTCGGCGGCGGCTGCTGGGCCGGCCATGCGGGGAACGACGTCTGCTGAACCGGCCAGACGGTGGGCGGCGGCTGCTGCAGCCAGGAGGCGGCCGAGGTGGCCGGCGGCAAGGGCCAGAGGGGTGCCGCGGCCGGCGCTGGCTCGGATGCCAATCCCGCCTGGATCGGCCCGAACAGGGGCCTGCCGTACGCGGCCGCGCCCAGGTACGGTCCTGGTGGTGGCGCGAAGGGGCTCGCCCCGCCCCCGTACTGCGGCTGCTGCTGTAGGAGAAGACCAGGGGCGGCGATCGGGGCCGATGGCGGTTGAGCATAGGCCCCGGCCCCATATTGCTGGTGGAGCTGAAGCCCGTGGACGGCGGTGACGAGGTGATGTAGCGTGGCGGCGAGTTGCTTCGGAGACAAGGCGGCCAGCGGCGATGGTGGAGATGCGCCCGGAGACGCCGGTGCAGGTGGTGCCGAGGAGGAGACGGGACACGCCAGCGAGGTCCCGGCGGATGCGGTCGGCGCGGTGATGCTTGGCGCCGTCGTCATGGGCGCGGTGGTACCGACGGGCAGCGGCGGCGGTGATGGCGGCATTGACATGATTGCAACATGGTCTCTGAATACCAAATTGGTAGGACTAGGGTTCCTACCGGCTCTACTGCGTAGGTTGTAGGGGCAAGGAGGAAGTGGGCGCGGCGAGGAGCGGGCGCGCCGGCGGCAGGGCGCCGTCGCGGCTAGGGTTGAGGGCGGCGGCGGCTAGGCTGCGGCGGCTAGGGTTTTCGGCTCCTCTAGGAGCCGGACAACAAAAGATAATAATAGTTTTTATTGCTTGCCTCCAAAAGAGTCTTACAATCTATATTTATATCCTAGATAACTTGTAGAAGAATCAATTCTGAGATAACTTGCCTAATCTGAATAAAACTAAGATAACTTGCGGGTCTAAGCCTGCCTGTTGGGCCTGCGGCGGCCATAGACCTGGCCGGTCATAACACTGTAAATCACGTGTGGTAGGTGCCGAGGTGAGAGTGTGAACGTTCGACATGATGCTACAGCTCGATATGTGCTACCCACGCCAAGCACTGAACCGATGCTAGACCAGGGATCCTGCGGGTCGGAGAGCTGTCGATTCATGGTGCTCAACGCAGCTGGCCGGTAAGATGATACGCTGAGATCCTGGTCATCCGCATAGCATTTCTCGTGCAAATTGAAATGGAGAGATCACAGGGCGGTGATATTAACTTAGTCTTTTGTCGGTTCAATAATATGATGATAGTTGAACGAATGCAATGTCCCAACTGCTGCTGAAAAATTTGACCAGACCCTTCCTGGAGAAAGGAGAGCTGCCAAGAACGTCTAACTATGAATGAAGTATCCAAAGAAGATGGACCTACTACCTGACATCGGTTGGAACAAGTAATTATCCTTACTCCTCTGAATCCACCAGTCGAGGTCATTAAGGCCATTAACAGTATTAGACGCGCGTATCTTAGGGCTGGATGTGATAAGGTTACTGGTGAGAAATGCAAAATTAATTGAGAGATGGTTTGCAAGCCCAAGTTATGGGCTTCTTTGATTCACAGGATTTTGAAAATGTAGAAATAGAAAAAGTATAGGATTGCAGTGGCATATCAACTTGAATCCTATAGGATTAGCAAAGAGTGTTTGATGCCACATGAAAAACAAAGGAATTATAAAAAGAGGTTGGAGTGGATGTTAGATTTTCTATGAAATATAGTATAAAAGATTTCATAGGATAAATTCCTATGGGATCCAATCCTATAAATCAAAGGACCGACATAGAAAAAATTCCTAAGGATTTCAATCCTCCAAAAATCCTAAATAATTCCTTTAAATCAAAGGAGCCCTATATAGTGGATTGGGTGTCCTCAGCCTGCAAAAGTTTGTTACCGCTCTCCGTCTATGATGGCTTTGATTTGAGTGGGCTAACTCACTAAACCTTGGATTGGCATGGACACGTCGTGCAATGATGATTTTTTTTAGAAAAGGAGGATGACCCCGGCCTCTGTATCTATGCGATGTATACGGCCACTTTATTAATTATTCTCACAGAACCTTACAAAGTCATACAACAGTAAGACTAAAGCCGCCGTCTAAGCAACAAATTGTTGCTACACCTATCCAGTTGATGAAGAGGCGCAGATAGCTTGGGCCTAATACCAAACAGACATCGCAACCAAGCCTAACATCTAAGACCTGAGACCCAACCTAGCCATTTGCCGGGTCTAGGACACACACTGGTCCGGCGTGCTCTCAGAGGCCGCCGCCGCCAACTGTCACCGCTCCATCTTCAGAACTGTACTGATACATCAACCTTGCTCGGTCTAACTATCGTCGACGCCACCACGGCGACCAACGGCACCTCCTCCCTACGCGCAAACAGCTGAACACGTCGCGGTCGTCACTGATACACCTCAGCGCCATGCTGCCAAGTACCACCAGCCAACACAGCTTGAAGTCCTTGAAAGATCTGCCATGCGTAGTACTTGCCGACCAGGCATGACAAAGCATAGCACCTGTCTGTCAGGCATGACTTGACATCTCCACCGAAACTCCGTGCAAGACAAAGCCGCTCCACCTCCTGCCTTTGACTTCCAGCGCTGCTCCACAAACGATGCTCCCAAGAGAGAAACGACACCGCAGTGCCGCCATCGTCCGATCTGGAACACCAGGTCCTAGGGTTTCCCCCGGAGCAGCACGGGTGGGTCGACAGTAGTTACACGACGGTGCCTCCATCAAGGTAACGACGAGAACGCCGTCATCGCCTGCCGTCGGCTCGGTTTTCACTGGCAACCATGTGTCCCCTACTCGCAGCCGGGACTAGATGATGGATCTCGCGATCCGATCCCCAAGCCTCTGGCCGGCCATCTTTGAAAGAAGATGACCACCACGTCCACCAGCGTCACCACGCCAGGCACGCGTCGCCGCCGGCACCCCCATGGTGCCTAGAGGCCGACAAGCCCCGACGAACACCACGCCTCGCCAGCCGCCATAGCCCAGGCCCAAGCACCACCAGATCTAGATCGGATCGGGGTCAAGGGCCCCAAGCCGCAGAGGCAGCACCACTGGACGGTTGTAACGCTCCGGACACACCCGCCGGTGGTCGTTACTCCTGGCGGGATCTAGACTGGCCCCAGAGATCAATACTAGTCTTTTCTGCGCACTTCGTCCTCACTCATGCGCACCCGGGAGCAACTTCCCGGTCGGTCACCCATCCTGACACTACTCCAAGCTGAGCACGCTTAACTTTGGAGTTCTGTCCGAATGGGCTCCCGGAAAAGAAGGAATTCCTTATTGATATGAGTAGTCTATCATCCCTAATAAGCCAGACCATCACATACACCCCCACTCAGAGGAACCGACGTCCTCGTCGGGCCACAGGAACGTTCCCTCTTGGCACATACGTCTGTGCTTCTAGTCCAATACATGTGCCATGCCGTGTGCCACGACGGGTCACAAACGTCATGAACAACATGACCACGCACCTGTCCGCAACCATCCGTGTAACCGCGAGGGTCGGCTCTGATACCAACTTGTAACGCCCCGGACACACCCGCCGGTGGTCGTTACTCTTGGCGGGATCTAGACTGGCCCCACAGATCAATACTAGTCTTTTCTGCGCACTTTGTCCTCACTCATGCGCACCCGTGAGCAACTTCCCGGTCGGTCACCCATCCTGCCCTCCACCCCGCCGTAGGACCGAGTCATCGCCGGAGCTCCGCCGCGCCACGCCGCCAAGCCGCCGCCGGAAGAACTCGCGCCGCCGCCAGGGGAGGGAGAGAGAGACGCACCAGGGAGAGGCCCCACCGTTGTCGGCACTGCCTGGGCTTTGCCCGACTGTGTCTCTCGGCGGCGGCGAGGGGGAGGGAAGGCGGAGGAGGGCCGGCGACGGAGGGGGCTAGGGTTCCCCCTAGTCGCCTCAGAGAGGGACGCTGTGCAATGATGATGATATAAATCTTTTTGCGGCTGCAACTCAGGTTACCATCGGCGATGGTCATCGCACCACTTTCTGGGAATCACCTTGGCTGGACGGTTTTCGTCCCAAGGATATTGCTTCAAAGATCTTTGACCTATCCAGGATGAAAAGAAGCTCCGTCTACTTGGCTCTCACCGACAATGCTTGGGTTTGCAACATTATTACCTCTCAGGGCCTCACCTTTGATCATATTGAGCAATTCGCCACCCTCTGGGAGAAGCTCTCTAATGTCATACTCACCCCCGGAGTCGATGGCATAATTATTTGGAAGTTTATTAAAGATGGTGTATACTCTGCGTCTTCTGCGTACAATGCTCAATTTGAGGGTCTCATGGCCCCGACCATGATCTCAACAGTTCGAAAAGCGCCCCCCCCCCCCCAAGTGCAATTTTTTGCTTGGTTGATAATCCATAATAGGGTGTGGACCGCCGATAGGTTGCAACGCCGGGGATGGCCGAATTGCAACCTTTGCCCTCTTTGCAAGCAGGTTCAAGAGACGGCGGCCCACCTCCTCTTCCAGTGCCGGTTCACAGTGAGAGTGTGGACGGAGATTAAGACTTCGCTTGGTTTTCACGACATCGACCCGACAGATTGGAGATTTGTGCCCTCGGTGAGAGTTTGGTGGGACGAGGTTTGTCACAAGAGGGGTGACTCGCGCAAGGCTCGTAACACCTTGATGATGCTTGTTGCATGGGAAATCTGGAACGAGCGCAACGCGAGGATCTTCCGCAACACCGCCGCTCCTACTACCGTCGTCATCATCAAGATTAAGGATGAAGCCTCTCTTTGGGCTCGTGCGGGCGCGAAGTATTTGAGTAATATAATGCCGCGTGAGTAATTTGTAATCACCCGCTTGATGGAACCATGTCTACTTCTCTTCTTAATGAAGAAAATGGCAAATCTTTTGCCTTGTTTAAAAAAAAGTATTTATCCTCCTTAGGAAAAGGCACGCGAGGCAAAATGATAAGCTTGACCGGAGCTTAGAAAACGAAGAACGAGACCGAGCAAGGTCGCACGAGGCACCAACCCCGAGTAACCACAGCCCGGGCTGCCGCCAGTCACGAAGTTTCCAACCGTTGGCGCCTCATACGCCTCAGAAAATACGCACCTACCCCGACGCAACACTCATGTTGTTCATGCCTCATCCCACGGTCCCTATTTAAACCCGCCTCCCCATCCATTCCTCTCCAAGAAGAGCAGCAACTTCCAGTTCCAGCTACACTACTCTTCTCACGATCGAGCCCCTGCAGGGTACCAAACTACCAATACATACTCTTCATATCCTCAGACTAGTGCTTTAGCCAACTCGTCCATCCGCAAGTGCAATGGAGTGCGAGAATGGCGGGGTTGCTGCCAACGGCAACAGCGTGTGCATGGCAATCCAGCATACCGACCCGCTTAACTGGGGGAAGGCCGCCGAGGAGCTGACGGGTAGCCACTTGGACGAAGTGAAGAGGATGGTGGCAGACTACCGCAAGCCCGTGGTGACCATCGAGGGCGCAAGCCTGAGCATCGCCAAGGTCGCGGCCGTGGCAGCTGCCGGCGAGGTGGTGGTGGAGCTCGACGAGTCTGCACGTGAGCGCGTCAAGGCCAGCAGCGACTGGGTCATGAACAGCATGATGAACGGCACCGACAGCTACGGCGTCACCACCGGTTTCGGTGCAACGTCGCACCGGAGGACCAAGGAGGGCGGCGCTCTCCAAAGAGAGCTCATCAGGTTCCTCAACGCCGGTGCGTTCGGCACTGGCTCCGACGCTCATGTTCTGCCCGCTGCGACCACACGTGCAGCCATGCTCGTCCGCATCAACACCCTCCTTCAAGGGTACTCCGGGATCCGGTTCGAGATCCTCGAGGCGGTTGCCAAGTTGCTCAATGCCAATGTCACGCCGTGCCTGCCCCTTCGGGGCACGATCACCGCGTCGGGTGACCTGGTTCCGCTCTCCTACATCGCTGGACTGGTCACCGGCCGCGAGAACTCCGTGGCGATTGGACCAGACGGCAAGAAGGTGAACGCCGCCGAGGCGTTCAAGATAGCAGGCATCCATGGCGGCTTCTTCGAGCTGCAACCCAAGGAAGGTCTTGCCATGGTGAATGGCACAGCTGTGGGCTCTGCTCTTGCGTCCACCGTGCTCTTCGAGGCAAATATTCTTGCTCTCCTCGCGGAGGTCATTTCTGCCGTATTCTGCGAGGTCATGAACGGCAAACCGGAATTCACGGATCACCTTACCCACAAGCTGAAGCACCATCCAGGACAAATAGAGGCAGCTGCTATCATGGAGCACATCTTGGAGGGAAGTTCCTACATGAAGCTTGCAAAGAAGCTTGGCGATCTCGACCCACTGATGAAGCCAAAGCAAGACCGGTACGCGCTCCGAACATCCCCGCAGTGGCTTGGACCACAAATCGAAGTTATCCGTGCTGCCACCAAGTCAATTGAGCGTGAGATCAATTCTGTCAACGACAACCCACTCATTGATGTCTCCCGTGGCAAGGCGATACACGGTGGAAACTTCCAGGGGACACCTATTGGCGTCTCCATGGACAATACCCGCCTCGCAATCGCAGCAATTGGCAAGCTCATGTTCGCTCAGTTCTCCGAGCTTGTCAACGACCTTTACAATAATGGTCTACCATCAAACTTATCCGGTGGGCGCAACCCAAGCTTGGACTACGGGTTCAAGGGTGCCGAGATCGCCATGGCTTCTTACTGCTCGGAGCTGCAGTTCTTGGGCAACCCGGTGACCAATCACGTCCAGAGCGCTGAGCAGCACAACCAGGACGTCAACTCCCTTGGTCTCATCTCCTCCAGGAAAACTGCAGAGGCCATTGAAATCCTCAAGCTCATGTCCTTGACTTTCTTGGTTGCCCTCTGCCAGGCTATTGACCTGCGCCACATTGAGGAGAATGTCAAGAGCGCCATCAAAAGTTGTGTGTCGACGGTAGCAAAGAAGACACTAAGCACCAATTCCACCGGCGGCCTTCACGTAGCGCGCTTCTGCGGAAAAGACCTGCTACAGGAGATTGAGCGAGAGGCAGTGTTTGCCTACGCCGACGACCCTTGCAGCCCCAACTATCCACTGATGAAGAAGCTACGTGGTGTGCTTGTGGAGCGCGCCCTCTCCAATGGCATGGCCGAGTTTGATGCGGAGACCTCCGTGTTTGCAAAGGTTGCCTTATTTGAGGAGGAGCTACGCAAGACGCTGCCCCCAGCGGTTGAGGCTGCACGTGTTGCCGTAGAGAGTGGCACAGCTGAAATGCCCAACAGAATCACTGAGTGCCGCTCATACCCCCTCTACCGGTTTGTGCGTGAAGAGCTCGGAACTGTATACCTAACCGGTGAGAAGACACTATCACCTGGCGAGGAGCTTAACAAGGTGCTCGTGGCCATGAACCAAGGCAAGCACATCGATGCATTGCTTGAGTGCCTCAAGGAGTGGAACGGAGAACCCCTGCCCATCTGCTAAACTGAGAACATACAAGCAGAAGATAAGAGGACACGGAGAAGGTGGTTTCTCAGATTTCCGACGACAAGTGAATAGTGATACATTTAGCGAAGCAGAATGTTTTTCTCTTTCATGTTTCTTGTATGCAAAGCTGCAATAATTTTTTTTGCCTTGAGGCCTTTTAGGCTGCTAAAACAATTTTGACTGTAATTTTTGAAGTATCGCGAATTATATTCCGTAGTACTTTCAACATTCTATATGCATGGTTTAAGAACTTTCAAGTAGGACAATGAAAAGTACTACTCTCTCCATCCCAAAATAAGTATCTTAACCTTAGTATAACTTTATACTAAAGTTAGTGCAAAATTAAAACACTTATTTTGGGACGGAAGGAGTATAAGCTAAGCCCCCAGGTAGCACTTTTTTAGCCGAAACCGTAGAACAATCGTTTTGTGGTATTTTCATTACATAAATTAAGTACATGGAGTTAAAAATTGATCAACCAATACCAGTTTTAGGAAACATAATAGCTAAAATGTTTATATTACAAGTACTGAGCTATCCAGGTTCTGATCCTTTCTTTCTTGCTATGCTTTGCTCTGAGCTCCGCTGCCCACAAGCCTTCTTTGAGGTAATACTTCAATGTGTTCATATGAGGTGTTGTTGATCTGAATATTTTGTCATTCCTCACTGACCATATAATCCAACATCCCATGATAATGATATCCAAAGCAATTTCTTTTGAAAGATGAGATAGAGATAGGGTGATTTCATCATAGGTTGATATCCCTCTTTATTTGTCAGGTATAAGAAAATCCCAACGTCTGAGTGCAAATGGGCAATTCCAGAATATATGTAGAAGTGTTTCCTCAGTTTTGTGTGAGCACAGAACACAATTGCAATCTTCCAGATACATGCTTTTACGTTGTAACAGATTCCTTGTGTTCACCCTATCATGTAATAGCATCCAGAAAAATATCTTCTGTCTGAGTCTGCATGAGGTGCTCCACAGATGCTTAAATATACTGTGAGAATTGTTTGCCCCAATGATTGCTTTGTACATTTTCATGGATGGATAATGTGTGGAGGTCCATGAATAAGTCCATATGTCTTGTGTATCATTTTCCTCTTTGTTGCCAATAAGGTCATTCTAGGAGTTGAATTGCTGATAAGCCTGCAGAGATAATGGTCTATGAAAGTGTTGACTGGTATATGCATGCTCAAGGATCTTTGACAGTGAGATGTCTCTGTTTATAGCAAAGGAGTGCAATTTAGGGTAAGTGAGAAGTAGTGGTTGCCCATACCAGCTATCTGACCAAAATAAGGCGGTGTCCCTCTGCCTACCTTACAAATAGCATGCTGCTTGAATTTGGGTAAAAGTTTAATGACTGATCTCCACCAAAAAGAGCCAACCATCTTATCCCCTAGCAATGAGTCATGGTAATGAGTTTCCAAGATGATGCTGACCCATGGAATGTCTTCTTTGTTGAGAAATTTATGCAAAAACTTCATAAGAAGTGCTTGATCTGTGGGTTTACAAACTTTCTCCCATGAGATTAGGGCAGCTCATGTCTCTAGAGCACCAAATTTTCTCCAGCAGCATTGTTTGGGTAGATGTTGATTTGGTTTACCACTATTTTTGGAATCAACAGAGAGCACATGAAGAATATAGGCATGCTGGTGAAGACAGACTTGATCAGGGTGAGCTTGTCTCATGAAGATAGCAGAGTTGAACAACTGAGTAATCTGTTTTCAATACTTTTCATCATGGGGACATAGTCTTCAGTCCTGGGCTTGGTGAGGCTGAGAGGAAGGCCAAGATAAGTGTGAGGCAAGGACCCAATCTTACACCCAATTAGAGTAGAAAGAGCATTCATCTTTGCTGCAGGAGTATTTATAGATATCATAGTGGATTTGGAATGATTCACTTTGAGTCCAGTGCAAACAGCAAAATATATAGAGCAGCAGATTTTTAATGTGTGCGAGTTGCTGGGCAGGTAGCGTTTAGCGTTTCGTAACTGGTCGTTCTTCTTTTCCTCCACCTGTAGTACTTTGAGCATTCTATATGGTTCAGTCAGCATTATGTGTCCAGTCTTGCTCCTATTTAACAAAAGGACAATTAGCATTTCCCCTACACACTCGATGTGATGGACAAGTCTCCATTACTATACATAACATCCCCTCACGATGCCGAAGCAGTCAGTAGTCGCCCTCATCTCATGTATGTTTATATGAAATTTTTTCGTATGGTCTGTTACAGCTAGGGCCTGGTGTCCGTTCGGTCCTGTTCTTCCGACCCATTCAGCAGACTTCTTCAATTCATAAATAGTAGAGTGGTACTGTATATGTTTTCAAGTGATGTTGAAGTTGTCAGCAGTCCATCAGGTTCTGATCTGAAGGGTGTACGTACGTCGGGGCTTCCTGCTGCGAGATTAAAGATATTTTCTTGAAACAGGAGAGATTGGTGCAAGAGATATGTATGCAATGATATGATCTGATCAAACTTAATGTGGGGGACCAGATAGCAATTGTTAACCAAGCTTAGTCGCCAAGCACGTTGGGTTTACCTGGCGGGTTGCTGAGCTGGTCACCACACCATGAGGGTTCGCTGGTACCAACCAGCCATAATAAACATAAATAAGAGCCCGGCTATGAATGGAAAACAACAATTTTGTGCCATTAAATGGATGATGATTCATCTGTACCTGCCCTGAACCGGCTAACCCCCCTTAAAATATTTGTCCATTTCGAAAGGGAGTAACATGGAATCTTCATGATTCAACTGCGTTTTTGTGATGGTCTGGTGAACGGGAGCAATTAATCATTGTATATCAGAACTTTGTATGCGCAAAAGCTTTTCTGAAATGCATGTCGCCATATTCTATCACGTGGTTAGGAACTTAGGATCATGGGGAAGAAGAAAAGCAGCCGTGCATGCCCTGAACTCTGAATCGCCTTTGCTTTCCTTGCACGCGCTCTTGTTGTTGGCAGCAGCAGGAATCAAATGCGGCAGCTTGACACTACGGCGTTGTTTTCAGTAGTAGTACTAGCTCGTTTTGAGCCCTTTTGCAGCAACCATGCCATGCGATGCGAGAGCCTAACTGCCCGATTTGGCTTTGCTCGACATAACCGGAAGCGACTGCCTGAACTGAACTCGCCTTGGGTCTGTACTTAGACAGTTCAGACTTCAGACTCTGATTTGGGTTTGGTCGACATAACCAGAAACGACTACCTGAAGTCGTCTTGGGTCTGTACTTGACAGTTCAGACTCTGAAAACTGCACAGAGAAGATCCGTCGCTTTGCAGCGTCTGGGTTCTCTCGAGATCTCCGACCGGCCTCGCGTGTAAACTGTAGGTAGAGACGGACGGACGGGCCAGGGCGACCGGACCAACTGACCGACCCAGCGACCGTGAGTGCCTGGGCAGAAGCCCACGTCCACACGCGAGCCGAGCCACCAACCCCACCAAACCCAGACCACCACAGGCCACCCACCACGCACCGCACCAACGCAACACACCTCCGTTCCGTCCCGGGCGCCGGGGCGGGCCCCGCATGCTGTAGTGCGAATGACACATGGGACCGGGTCCACTGAGATTGGACGGCAGCGAGGCGGCCACGCCCACGCGCGGGCGACGACCCGGCCGGCCAAGCCGAAGCCGAAGGCGGCCGTCGTGGCGCATGGTTGGCACGGCAGGTCCATCCAAGGGCGATCCCAGCCCAGAGAGTCAGCTCTCCAGCAACTAACCCGAGGAAAACAGTGAGCCCAACAACCCCCCACCCGCCGCCCCCGCGCTATTTAAGCGGCCCCTCCCCCCTCCGCCATTCTCCAAGAAGAGCTTAGCTTTCGGTTTCGCCTCAAGCTCTTCTTCCACCCATCCATCCATCTATCTATCCATCTATAAACGTACGCAATTAGTACTAGCAGTGGTAGCATCTGTCGTGCTTGTACTGCTCCCTGCATTGTTTTCGTTCCATCTGTTGTGTAACCTGCAATGGAGTGCGAGACCGGCCTCGTCGGCTCCCTCAACGGCGAGGGGCTCTGTATGTCGGCCCCCCGCGCCGACCCCCTCAACTGGGTGAAGACCGCCGAGGAGCTCACCGGGAGCCACCTCGAGGAGGTGAAGAAGATGGTGGCGCAGTTCCGCGAGCCGCTGGTCACCATCGAGGGCGCCTCCCTCGGGATCGCGCAGGTGGCCGCCGTGGCCGCCGGCGCCGGCGTCGCCAGGGTCGCGCTCGACGAGTCCGCCCGCGGCCGCGTCAAGGAGAGCAGCGACTGGGTCATGACCAGCATGATGAACGGCACCGACAGCTACGGCGTCACCACCGGCTTCGGGGCCACCTCCCACCGCCGCACCAAGGAGGGCGGCGCGCTCCAGAGAGAGCTCATCAGGTCAGGATCGGTTGCAGACCCAAAAGTTTTTTTTTTCCTTCTGCTCGATTCATTTTTTTAGTGCTTTGAGTCATTAAGACGTGATAATATGACAGTAAGGAGCAGATTAAACAGTTTAGATTGCGCTGGATGCGCGCCCATGTGCCCTGTTCCGTCGTGCACACGGGATTCCCAAGCCCAAAAGGATTCTTTTCGTTTGGGGTTTCGGGGAGTAATTAGCTTTTTTTTTGAGGGGGAGTAATTAGCTAGGTCGTTGGTGGCACTACTACCCATCAACTAACTGAAACTTTTTCTAAACTAGATGATACCCTGCACGTTGTTGCGAGAATATTTGCAATACATTTCGATGGTATGTGATTTCTATGGAACATGAATAGTGATACTACGAAAACTAAAATTGCAAATCCATATGCTTTATTGTGTTTGATTAATGTATTGTAAAATATCTAATATATGTTTACATGTTGAGGTGGACATTTTCACGTGCATGAATGCATGTTGTGGTGGGCCTTTTGCTATGCATGTTGCTTGATGATGTGGCATGCTTGCATGTTGAGAGAAATATGTTAATGGGGCTGGCTATTTAGATATAGAAGATTAGGCCCCGCTCGCTGTACGAATTATCCTTTTACTCTAGAATTTGAATAAAATTCAACAGTACTAGTAGTATAATTTACTTTGTGCAGACCTCAAGTATTTATTCCCTAGTAGTATACTCTGTTTCCCTACTGAAGTAGCAACACGATCCCTTGAACCAATGATGACAGCCAATGAGCCAAGTAGCACGAGCAATTCGGTGAACCTGCACCACACCACCAGATCTGTTCAGGATCTGGAGCACTTGGTACATCTTAATCGCAGCAGGCAGCACCGATGTGGGCGTGCCCGCCTAATCACTCCGCGAAACAAAGTGGCAGCGACAGCTCGGTGGGCACGGAGAGCCCGCCCACCCCAGGGTTGCAGTGCGGGGCTCTCGCCGCCGTGGTCCACCATTACTCGCTTCGCTTGTCTCTTTTCGCGGCAAGAAGAAAGAAGATCCAACCATCATTCCCTTCTTCACCGACAGCCCGGGGGCTCGGGTTGGATGTCAATTTTGACTCCACCGGAGCAAAGCTTTTTGTTCGGCGCCAGGTTGGTGGTGGGTTAGCTGGGCTGGCTGGCTCGCTGGCTGGAGCCGTGTCTGTCATGCATGCGCACCGCGTAGTTTTATCAATCACACGTACAAGACGTGGGTGGGAGTGGCTGGTTCGGAGAACGTCGCACGCAAGCCAGGTTAGGTGGGGCGTTGTTGTGCTTGCAGCTCTGCTCCAGCTCTCGTCGGGTGAGTCATGGTTGAGAAGTTTCTCAGGACTTTTGCAGATAAGGCTCCAAAGTCCAAACCATGTCTCGGTGTCCTTTTTCTTATGCACGATAGTTGAATTTTAATATGTCCAGCTGAACGTGGGAGTGGTCAAGTGGCAAGCATGGGCACAGACTAGTACTACTACTAAAGTTGTATTTTATTTCCACCGACGGCCACTTCTCTGCATACCTGTCGCTATACGTGCCGAAAAGACGCGCACATCTGACTGACCTGGTGCACCTTGCCATGGGGAACATGGGCTGAGCAACAATTTTCAGAAAAAGAAAAATATATTAAGCAACAATAACTTATTCCAGACTCGGCACAACACTTTTTATTTTGAGGGAAGACTCGGCACAACACTTCACTGCCATGCGCTAGCAGTCTAGTGCTGTACACGACGGGAAAAAGACAAGCAACAAGCATAACTAATCATACGACCATTTCTTGATCGTGCCATTTTGTTACCAGCAGCAGCACAAGTTTTGCGCCAAGTGCAGAGTCGGCAATGACACTACAGGAAACTGACCCGTTTGCTCCCCTCTGTTTGACAGGTTCCTTAACGCCGGTGCCTTCGGAACTGGCACGGACGGACACGTTCTGCCCGCCGAGGCAACACGCGCGGCTATGCTCGTCCGCATCAACACCCTCCTCCAGGGTTACTCGGGCATCCGCTTCGAGATCCTCGAGGCCATCACCAAGCTGCTCAACGCCAATGTCACGCCGTGCTTGCCGCTCCGGGGCACCATCACTGCATCCGGTGACCTTGTGCCGCTGTCCTACATTGCCGGCCTTATCACCGGCCGACAGAACTCTGTTGCGGTGGCCCCTGATGGCAGCAAGGTGACCGCTGCCGAGGCATTCAAGATCGCCGGGATCGAGCACGGGTTCTTTGAGCTGCAGCCCAAGGAGGGCCTTGCCATGGTGAACGGCACGGCTGTGGGCTCTGGTCTTGCATCGACCGTGCTCTTTGAGGCCAATGTTCTGTCCGTCCTTGCTGAGGTCTTGTCTGCGGTGTTCTGCGAGGTGATGAACGGCAAGCCGGAGTTCACTGACCACCTGACCCACAAGCTGAAGCACCACCCTGGACAGATTGAAGCAGCTGCAATCATGGAGCACATCTTGGAGGGAAGCTCATACATGAAGCAGGCAAAGAAGCTTGGCGAGCTCGACCCCTTGATGAAGCCGAAGCAGGACCGGTATGCCCTCCGCACTTCGCCTCAGTGGCTCGGCCCACAAATCGAAGTTATTCGATTTGCCACCAAGTCGATTGAGCGTGAGATCAACTCTGTCAACGACAACCCGCTCATCGACGTCTCCCGTGGCAAGGCCATCCACGGTGGCAACTTCCAAGGCACCCCCATTGGTGTCTCCATGGACAACACCCGCCTCGCCATTGCTGCTATTGGCAAGCTGATGTTCGCGCAGTTCTCGGAGCTCGTGAACGACTTCTACAACAATGGCCTGCCTTCCAACCTGTCCGGTGGGCGCAACCCGAGCTTGGACTATGGTTTCAAGGGCGCCGAGATCGCCATGGCCTCGTACTGCTCTGAGCTGCAGTTCTTGGGCAACCCGGTGACTAACCATGTCCAGAGCGCGGAGCAGCACAACCAGGATGTGAACTCACTTGGTCTGATCTCATCCAGGAAGACCGCCGAGGCTATTGACATCTTGAAGATCATGTCTTCCACGTTCCTGGTGGCTCTGTGCCAGGCCATTGACCTTCGCCACATTGAGGAGAACATGAAGACAGCGGTGAGGAACTGCGTGATGCAGGTGGCCAAGAAGACCCTGAGCATGAACAACATGGGCGGCCTCCACATCGCCCGCTTCTGCGAGAAGGATCTGCTGACCGCGATCGACCGCGAGGCGGTGTTCGCGTACGCGGACGACCCGTGCAGCCCCAACTACCCGCTGATGCAGAAGCTGCGGGCGGTGCTGGTGGAGCACGCGCTGGCCAACGGCGACGGCGAGCGCGCCCTGGAGACCTCCATCTTCGCCAAGGTGGCGGAGTTCGAGCAGAACATCCGCGCGGTGCTGCCCAAGGAGGTGGAGGCCGCGCGCGCGTCCGTGGAGAACGGCACGCCGCTGGCTCCCAACCGGATCAAGGACTGCCGCTCCTACCCGCTGTACCAGTTCGTGCGCGAGGTGTGCGGCACCGAGTACCTGACCGGCGAGAAGACGCGGTCGCCCGGGGAGGAGCTGAACAAGGTGCTGGTGGCCATGAACGAGCGCAAGCACATCGACCCGCTGCTGGAGTGCCTCAAGGAGTGGAACGGCGAGCCCCTGCCGCTCTGCTGAGCAGCCGACGAGACAAGGTAACACCAAAGGAAAAGAAAACACGTACACACAAAGTGAATATAGAAGTGGTTCAAGACTGTGAAGCGGGAGGTTCCTGGTATATCTACGTTTCATTGTACTTAGTTAAGTTGATACTACTGTTGTTTTTTCTCGCTGCCGCCATGCCATGAGCAGGCGAGGCAGGCAGCTTCTCAAACTTGTGTTGTTGTAACTTGTATGATGGGAGCTTAAGTACATTACTTTGTTTCATAATACACCGTGTTATCGCCTTTGTTTCTTAATGATGGACACTGGCAGTTTTGCATTGTGGGTCGAAGAGTGGGTTTCGTTCCTTGATCTTGTCACGTACCGTTCTCGAACTGTCGGTGCCTCTCTGCCCCCCAGTGCAAGAGACGTGCCCATGTGTTCAGTTGAAATAGCTGCAGCTGCTGGTGGCCCGTGGCCATCCATTCAACGACTATCCTAGGTTACGTGCGAATTCAGACTTTCAGAGTCACAGTCGTCCTCCGGAAAACGAGTTGAGAGAACAACTTCGCTGTTGGATCCACTGAATCAGAGTGATTTTTCTTGTTGAATGTTGATCAGTGGCGTCCTACTGTCCACCAGCATTTAGTTAGACCTTTGATTTGAAGGGAAAAGACAGCCCCCCTACATGGTATATGATCTACTTTAAACAGGGAAGGTTTCACGTCCCAGACATGGCCATGTGATGTGATGGCTCATCTTGAGGAGCGCGAAAGTACCGTGGGCGGGCAGAAAATTGATTTGAATTAGTTCAGGCGTCAACATGCCTTGTTCGTTTGCACCAGCACCACACCACCCATTTGGTGTACAGCTGATGAGCAATCGTTCGCAACGGTTAGGAGTACTATATGACAGCTAATATCTCGATGCAGCCAAGCTGTTGGCGCTCTTGCTTGCAGCACCAAAGATTGCTACGCATGCTAAACAGTCAAATGCAATCACATCACACCCGAAAAACTTTGTTCGTACTGCTGGTCCATTTGGTGGTCGTTGATAAGAGATGTTTATATTGACGCGCTCCACGGGCGATGAACGGTAGAGCTTGTCATTCATTAGCCCATGAGGCCATGACGAATACTTCCTCCTTTCTGGTTTATAGGATTTATTTTAAAATTTTAATTTTTTTCATTTTATAAGGCTTAATTTGGTTGTTCTCCATCACATGTTCAGACTTCAAGATGCATTAAATCATTGCATGCAAGTATTAAGAGAAAACTGATCAATGCATGCATTGCAATTAATGCATTCGTAAACATAATTTTTTGAGGAAAACAAGAGCATTAATTGGGTGCTTTTGCAAACTACAAAAAATATTCCACCACTCATCATCTATCTTGGTTGATGAGATTTTTGAATTGAGCCTTATAAACCGGAAAGGAGGGAGTACGTACACCGGTGCTGTTCCTCTGTGGCGAAATTTGCCGAATCAAAGAGGATCGGGGCAATGCACCGAGAGTTGGACCCTCCTCTTCATCGTTGCCGGCGAACGCTATGAGACGGTCCATCCAGTGGCAACGGCTGCTAGGTGCTATTGTGAGCTGTGGCTCACACGGCAATCGACAGCGAGATGGTGGTGCTGCAGTGATCGGAACCAGTCGTGATGGCGTCTCTTCTTTGATCGGCTAGTTTTGTGTGAGCGAGTTGGTATCTCTTCGGGTGAAAACACATGATCTTGCCTCGACGTCAATATGTTGTTTATCTTGTAGAAGATGTTGCTTCGAAAGATTTGTTCCCAAGTGCTAATCCCCGTCCGACATCTGGTTGGATTAGACAACATTGACTTGTGAGCGAGAGTGTTGCGCCCTTTGTTTGCTAATACTCCAAGAGGCATTAACTATGTGGATGGCCATGAATTCTTAAACCAGTTTATTTGGCATTATCAATAATGAATGATGTATGGATGCATGCTTCAGTATAACCTAGGGGCTAGGGAGTATAATCCTTTTGAGAGATTTTTTTAGATGATCTGGCGGTAAGACAATTCAATTGAATTATACGTTAATGCGGGATTAATCTTTGTTCTCTAACAGGTAATTATGGTCGGTTATTTTATTTTGATTTTATCCATGTTGGCTTGTGTTTTAATTATGTTTTGGCGGTGTTTTTTCATTCGTATCGTATTGTGCTGGTGTTGGAGATGATTTTTTTTTTAAATTT
>NC_041390.1:444007101-444020094 GCF_002162155.2 Triticum dicoccoides | reverse complement strand
GGATCCCCCACTTGAATATATTGATCACTGTGGGCTAAACTCCCAGATAGTTACAAACACCAACTTTACATGAGGGGCGAGGATAGCATCACGTAGGCAATGCCAAGAACGCACACACCCATCCCTCTACGTGCGATTGACGAGCTTCAGACAGCCGATCACGCCAGAGGACCGCGTCCTCCCTACAGCAGCAAAGCAGGTGAGCAAGGGACGGCGGCATGCGTTGAAAAACAACCGCGTTCCGGTGTTTCCAAAGCTGCCAGCAGCTCGGCAAGGCGAACTCGACCTCCGACTCAACACTTGCCGCCACCGCAGCAGCAAGGACGCCGAGCTTGCAGACCGTAGCACCATCGACCACGACCTGGACATGCCTCCAGAACGCCATCGCGAACGGGCAGGAGAAGAGCATGTGGTCAGCAGTTTCCAGAGCAGCAGAGCAGAGTGGACAGCCGGCATCCTCAGCATCAACAATGTGCTTTCGAAGCAGGACATCCCTCGTGTGGACGCATCGTTGCACCAGCAGCCAGCAGAAAAACTTCACCCGCGAGGGCGCGCTCGCTTCCCAGATCATGGAGGCGAAGCCCGCAGTCACCCCGCCAAACCGCAACAGCCTGTACGCGGAGCTGGACGACAGGGCGCCTTTGGGGGCGGCGGCGTGCAGAAGTCACCTCTCACCCCCCCCCCCGTCCCTTGTAGGCAGCGCGGCCAGGAGCGCCGCAACCACCGCGAGCTTGCGCTCACCCACCCTTGTTAGCCGAGGCACCAGGCAGCGGGCGAGCCCACGTGCACGCACCTGCCCGACCGTCGCCTCCGCATCCAGGGCGTGGGAGAAGAGGGCCGGGTACGCCGCCGCGACAGCCCCGCAAGGCAGCCAACGATCCCACCAGAAGGAACATGTGTTCCCGTCCCCGACGTCGACAACAGAGATGGCACGGTAGAGAGGGAGTAACTTCACGACCGCGGCCCGGTGCTCACCAAGGGCCAGTTCGCCGCGAGCAAGGAGGGAGCGTCCACCAGCCCCGCCCCAAATCCAGGCTGCCCACCAAGAGCCGGGGGTCGTGTAAAGGCGATGCAGCATCTTGAGCAGCAGGCACAAGTTTTGAGTTGCCAGGTCGCGGATTCCCAGCCCGCCTTCGCTCTTCGCCCGGCAAACGCGCTCCCAAGCAACAAGGCATTGGGCGCCCGAGGCTCGTTCGGCGACGTTCCATAGGAAGGCGCGGCGCAGCCCGTCCAACGCGCGCACCACGGCAGGCGGCAGCAGCAACGCAGCCATGGCATATGTAGGGAGCGCGTCCAGGACAGCGTCAATGGGCACCAGACGCCCCGCAGGGGAGAGAAGGCGAGCCGCCCAGCCGGCGAGATATCTGTCCACCTTCGCAATCAGCGGAAGGAAATCCGCGAATCGCAGTTTCTCCCATGAGAGAGGGAGGCCGAGGTACGTCTGCGGGAACGACCCCGTGGCGCAGCTCAGAGCGGCCACCACGCGGGCCAGAGCCTCCTCCTCCACATGCACCGGCACCAGGGTGCTTTTGGTGAAGTTGATGATCAGCCCCGTGGCGGCGGCGAATTGATCGAGAATTTGCCGGAGACGGATCGCGCCGTCCTCGTCCGCCCGCGCGATGATCAGCGTGTCATCGGCGTACTGCAGCACCACCGCAGGCGCGCCCGGAAGGAGGGGGTGGCGAAGCACATCATCCTGGCGGATCAGCCGTTGGAGCACGTCGTTGACGATGAGGAAGAGGTAGGGGGAGATGGGGTCCCCCTGCCTGAGGCCGCAGCGCACCCGGAACCATCGCCCTGGCACCCCGTTCAACAAGACCGCCGAGCTCGAGGAGTGGAAGAGGGCATCCATCCAGTCGCACCAGAGCGACGGGAACCCCCTGGCCTCCATCACAGCGCGCAAGCTCGCCCAGTTGATGGAGTCGAACGCCTTGGTGAAGTCAAGTTTGAGGACCATCGTAGGGGCCCGGCGACGATGGCAGCACTGCACCATCTCCGTGGCATAGATGAAGTTTTCGGAGATGCTCCGCCCCCGCACAAAGCCGGACTGATCTTCATCGATCAGGAGAGGAATTTGCCGTTGAAGACACGAGGTAAGCCCACGACACAAGATCTTGATATCACCGTTTTGGAGCGAGACGGGGCGAAAGGAGGCAGGGGACGGCACACCGCTCCCTTTGGGCAGCAGAGCGATGTAGGCCCGATTGATCCCGTCGAGGGCAGTGACGCCGTTGTGGAACTCGTCGAAGAGGCGAAGAAGATCTGGCGCCACCACGCCCCAGGCCGCCTGGTAGAACGCTGGGCCCAGGCCGTCCGGGCCAGGGGCGCTGGTGCGGTCCAGGGCGTGCACCGCCGCCTTGACCTCAGCCTGCTCGAAAGGGGCCACAAGAGCAGGCCTGTCCACAGAGGGGGCACCGGCGTAGAGGGCCGCCAGGTCGAAATGCCAGACGGGCTCCATGGACCGGCCCAGCAGCGTCATGTAGAAAGCACGCAGGGGCGCGGCCTTCCCTGCATGGTCTAGCACCGGCACCCCTTCGACTTCCAGGGCCGCGATGCGGTTGCGTCATCGACGGTGCGAAGCAGAGGCGTGGAAGAACTTGGTGTTCTCGTCCCCCTCACACACCGCGCGACGTTTGCCACGCTGCTGCCAGTGCGCACACTGCCGACGAACGGACGCGGCGAGAGCCAGGTGGGCGTCGCGGCGGAGAGCGCTCTCATCTGTGGAAAGAGCACGGTTTTCTTCCAAGAAGTCAAACAGGTCAATAATGAAACGACAATCATTATCAAAAGTGGGAATGAACCGGTGCTGTTTTTTTCCAAACCTTGGCAGCAAACCTGAATGCTTTCTTCCTAGCCGCGAGGATCCCACCTGCACCCGTAGCACGCACCGAAGCAGACCAGGATGGCAGAGTGGTAGGGAGGAAGGCGGGTCCTGGAGCCAGCTCGTTTCAAAGAAGAACCGTGAGGGGTTCGGGGTTTTGGTCGAGGCCGTGACCAGGAGGGGAACATGATTAGAAGTGACGCGAGGGAGGGAGGTGAGAGAGGAGTCAGGGAACACGTCATTCCAAGCATTGTCAAAAAACGCACGATCAAGCCGGGCAAGGATGGGGGGATCCGGTCGATTTGTCCATGTGAAGGAGCGGTCCGAGAGGTGCAGCTCATGCAAAGCAAGGTCATTGACAAGGGAGTTGAAACGGGCGGCACGGCCAGCATCGAAATTCCCCCCGTCTTCTCGTTGGGATGGCGAATGAGATTGAAATCTCCCACAACGAGCCAGGGCCCGAGGACCCTAGGAGGGATCGTGAGCATGTCCTCAACGAAACTATCGGTGAAAGAGTGATCAAAGGGGGCATAAACGTTAGTGAGGGTGACGGTCACCCCCGAGGAGGAGCACGCGAGAGCGACGGAGACAAAGTATCTAGACTCGAAGGAGGAGACGAGCGCGAAGGACGAGGGATCCCACGCGGTGACTATGCCGCCTGAAAGCACAAGTGCTCCCTAGGTGGTTTTGATAATTGATGACAACATATCTCTTGTTGGACTAACATTTCTATCTAGCATGTTTCAGATAAGTTCAACAATGGAGTGGCATGGACTAAACATTGTGGGAACTCCTTCAAGATGCTAAGGACAAAGGATTGGCTAAAGCTTAAAGCTTAAGACTCTTCATTTTACATTTTAGTGATCCAAGATCACATTGAGTCCATAGGAAAAGCCAATACTATCAAGGAGGGATGAGGTGTTGCTTAATGAGCCTCTTGCTTCATGTGCTTAATGATATGCTCCAAAATCCTCAGCTACTTTCCCACTTCCACATATGACCTAAACCCTAAGCCAAACTCGGTCCTACCGATTCTTCCTATCCGGCGCCACCGAGTTTCACTTGTCATAAGCCACTGCCAAACCCTAATCAGTTTGGTCTCACCGATGGGATCTCGGTCTCACCGAGATGGGCTTGCAAACTCTCTGTTACCCATTGCAATATTCTCGGTCCCACCGAGATATGCAATCGGTCCCATCGAGTTTGCTTGGCCAAATCTCAGTTTCACTTATTACCCAAATCGGTCCCACCGAGTTTGAGTAATCGATCAAACCGAGTTTTGGATTTACCCTAACCCTAGCACATCGGTCCCACCGAGTTGATCCAGTCGGTCCCACCGAAATCTCTAACGGTCACTAGGTTTACCTTTTCGGTCTGACCGAGTTTGTTGATTCGGTCCACCGAGATTGGAAAACTGTGTGTAACGGTTGGATTTTGTGTGGAGGCTATATATACCCCTCCACCTCCTCTTCATTCGTGGAAAGAGCCATCAGAACACATACACAATTCCAACTCATATGTTCTAAGAGAGAACCACCTACTCATGTGTTGAGACCAAGATATTCCATTCCTACCATATGAATCTTGATCTCTAGCCTTCCCAAGTTGCTTTCCACTCAAATCTTCTTTCCACAAAATCCAAATCCTATGAGAGAGAGTTGAGTGTTGGGGAGACTATCATTTGAAGCACAAGAGCAAGGAGTTCATTACCTACACACCATTTGTTACTTCTTGGAGAGTGGTGTCTCCTAGATTGGCTAGGTGTTACTTGGGAGCCTCCGACAAGATTGTGGAGTTGAACCAAGGAGTTTGTAAGGGCAAGGAGATCGCCTACTTCGTGAAGATCTACCGCTAGTGAGGCAAGTCCTGTGTGGGCGATGGCCATGGTGGGATAGACAAGGTTGCTTCTTCGTGGACCCTTTGTGGGTGGTTGCTTCTTCGTGGACCCTTCGTGGGTGGAGCCCTTTGTGGACTCACGCAACCGTTACCCTTTGTGGGTGGAGCCCTCCGTGGGCTCACGCAACCGTTACCCTTTGTGGGTTGAAGTCTCCATCAACGTGGATGTAGGATAGCACCACCTATCCGAACCACGGGAAAAACATCCGTGTCTCCAATTGCGTTTGAATTCTCCAAACCCTTCCCTTTACATTCTTGCAAGTTGCATGCTTTACATTCCGCTGCTCATATACTCTTCGCATGCTTGCTTGATATGTATTGTGTATGTTGAAATTGTGCCTAAACTCCACTTAAACCGAAAAAGCTTAAAAATTGCAACTTTAGCATTAAGTGTCTAATCACCCCCCTCTAGACACATCTACTTCTAGATCCTACAAGTGGTATCAGAGCTTTGGTCTCCATTGCCTTGGTTTAATCACCATTGGAGGAATATGGATGTGTCTACATTAGGGAGTCTTAGACATAGCGTGCCTATTCTTGATGGAGAGTATTTTCATGAGTGGAAAAATGATATGCTTGTAATCTTCAATCAATATCATTTGAACAAGTATATTGCTAGCCCTTGTGCACCTCATATTGATCCTTTGCATCCTACCCTAGATGAAGATATTGACATGATTCGCAATCTTAGAACTATTGAGCTCATCATTAGAGGATTGCCCAAAAATTTGATTGCTAGTTTGCCTACTCTAAATTGTGCCTATACTATATGGAAATTTCTTGAGGAACGATTTCCCGATCATTCCTTGAAAACTTTGGATGAAATTCTGCATAAATCTATTGCCTTGAGTAAGATGAACTCTAGTGATCCTAGTTTTGGTAATTGTCTATTTGAACTTACCAATCTTAAGCATGCTAAAGGAGATGTTGGAATCATTAATGATATCATATTCAAAGCTATAGGAATTCATAAAAGTGACCACTTTGATGATCATTTATCTAATGAATTACCCTCTCTAGGAAATGATGAGTCACAAGATCATGATGAACATGGATACTATGATGATGATGATAGTGACTTCGATCTTGATGATGCAATGAGACATTTTGGTCTTATGGCAAATCTTCAGGGATATGAATCAGGAGGAAAGGAATGGGTTCTTGATAGTGGATGTACTGATTATATGACCGGAGATGAAGAGATGTTTCGTGAGCTTGCTGAAAATGACGGCCCTCGAAAATATGTCACCTTTGGTGATAATTCAAAGGGTAAAGTGGTTGGCCTTGGTAAGGTGGCCATCTCACATGATAGTTCCATTCAAAATGTCATGCTCATTGAATCTCTCGGCTACAACTTACTTTCAGTATCTAGACTTGCTGATTTCGGTTTGAATGTCCTATTTACTGAAGTAGATTGCCAAGTATTTCGTCGAGACAATCATAAAATGGTCTTTACCGGTATGCGTAGAGGTGATCTTTACATTGTCGATTTCTCTAAAAAGGCACAACCTAAAACTTGTTTTGTTGCTAAATCCTCAAAAGGTTGGTTGTGGCATAGACGACTAGGTCACGTTGGCATGAGAAACCTTGACAAGCTTATTAAAGGAAATCATATCCTTGGAGTTAATGATGTCATATTTGATAAGGATAGACTTTGCAGTGCTTGTCAAGCAGGTAAACAGGTTGGAGGAAGACATCCCGTGAAGAACATCATGACCACAAGAAGGCCACTCGAGCTACTTCACATGGATCTTTTTGGTCCCAACGCCTACAAGAGTCTCGGTGGAAATTCTGTTGGTCTAGTTATAGTTGATTATTTTTCAAGATTTACGTGGGTGTTCTTTCTTAATGACAAGTCGCAGGTCCAGAAGATCTTCAGAAACTTCGCTAGGAAGGCCCAAAATCAGTTTGATGTGAAGATCAAGAAGGTTCGGAGTGACAACAGAACGAAGTTCAAGAACGCAAATGTGGACACCTTCCTTGACGAAGAAGGGATTTCACACGAGTTCTCGGCTACGTACACACCTCAACAAAATGGAGTTGTTGAGAGGAAGAACCGGACGCTCATCGAAATGGCAAGAACGATGCTTGATGAATACATGACGCCGAAGCACTTTTGGGCAGAAGCGGTTGAGACAGCTTGTCACGCAACAAATCGCTTGTATCTTCACAAGCTACTCGGCAAGACGGCATACGAGCTCCTCACCGGTAACAAACCCCAAGTTGGATACTTTTGAGTATTCGGCTCAAAGTGCTACATTCTTGACAAGCATCGTCGTTCAAAGTTTGCTCCTAAATCTCATGAAGGTTTTCTACTTGGTTATGGCTCAAACTCTCACACTTACCGTGTCTACAACAATTTCACCCGAAAGGTTGAAGAGACGGTAGATGTGAAGTTTGATGAATCTAATGGCTCGCAAGTAGAGCAATTGCCAATTGATGTAGGAGACAAAGACCCTTCAGAAGCAATCCAAGACTTGTCCATTGGCAAAATTCGTCCAACGGAGGTGAAGGAGAGTACTTCATCCGTCCAAGTGGAAGCCTCTACTTCACGACAAGGTGAACCAAGAATCGACACGGAAGCATCCACAAGTGGGACACACCAAGATGAAGAAAACGAGGAAATACATCAAGACGAACATCAACAACCTCCTTCTCCACCACGACAAGAGAACGACGACGTCAACAATGAAGAAGGCCAAGAAGAAGAACAAGATGAAGAAGATGTTCAACGAAGACCCAAGCAAAAGCTCTCACGAGTTCGAGCAAGAATTGCCAAAGATCATCCCGTCGAGCAAATCCTCAATGATATACAAACCGGGAGAATCACTCGCTCAAAAACTCGTTTAGCTAACTTTTGTGAAAACTATTCATTCATCTCTAGCATTGAACCTATGAAGGTTGAAGAAGCATTGGAAGATCCGGATTGGATAAACGCTATGCATGAAGAGCTACATAATTTTGAGAGAAACCAAGTTTGGACATTGGTTGAGAAGCCCGACAACAACCACAACATCATTGGTACCAAATGGGTGTTTCGCAACAAGCAAGATGAAGATGGACAAGTGGTTCGCAACAAAGCACGTCTCGTCGCCCAAGGGTACACACAAGTCGAAGGTATGGACTATGGTGAGACGTATGCTCCCGTTGCTAGACTTGAGTCCATTCGCATCTTACTTGCCTATACTAATCACCATAATATCACCTTGTACCAAATGGACATTAAAAGTGCTTTTCTAAATGGTGAAATAGAGGAGGAAGTTTATGTCAAACAACCTCCCAGCTTTATCAATCCTAAGAAACCAAATCATGTTTACAAACTTCACAAAGCTCTTTATGGTCTTAAACAAGCTCCTAGAGCATGGTATAAATGCTTGACCAAGTTCCTTACTACAAGTGGTTTTGAAATTGGTAAAATTGATTCTACTCTTTTTACTAAAAGGGTTAATGGAGAACTATTTGTATGCCAAATTTATGTTGATGATATCATATTTGGTTCAACTAACCCTCTCTTTAGTGAAAAGTTTGGAAAGCTAATGTCAGAGAAGTTTGAGATGTCTATGATGAGTGAACTCAAATTCTTTCTCGGTTTGCAAATCAAGCAAACTAAGGAAGGTACATTTGTCTCTCAAACAAAGTACACCAAGGACTTATTCAAGAAGTTCAATATGCAAGAATGCAAAGGTATGTCTACACCCATGCCTACTAGTGGACATAATGATTTGACCAAAGATGGTGAACCGGTTGATCAAAAGGTTTATCGCTCTATGATTGGTTCATTGTTATACCTATGTGCTTCACGTCCCGATATTATGCTAAGTGTGTGCATGTGTGCACGATATCAAGCTGCTCCTAAAGATTGTCATCTTAAGGCTGTGAAAAGGATAGTGAGATATTTAATCCGTACACCAAATTTTGGCATTTGGTATCCTAAGAGGTCTTCTTTTGATCTTGTTGGCTATTCCGACTCGGATTATGCCGGAGACAAGGTTGATAGAAAGTCCACTTCGGGTACTTGTCAATTTCTTGGTAGATCTCTTGTGTCTTGGTCTTCCAAGAAACAAAACTCGGTATCCTTATCCACCGCCGAAGCGGAATACATTGCCGCTGGTTCATGTTGTGCTCAATTACTTTGGATGACCCAAACTCTTAAAGATTATGGGATTTATGTGAAACATGTTCCACTGCTTTGTGACAATGAAAGTGCTATCAAAATTGGTCATAATCCTGTACAACATTCTCGAACTAAGCATATTGAAGTTCGTCATCATTTCATTCGAGATCATGTTGCTAAGGGTGACATCAATCTTAAGCATGTTCGCACCGATAAGCAATTAGCGGATATATTCACTAAACCACTTGATGAGAAAGTGTTTTTCAAGTTGAGAGGAGAATTGAACATCATTGATGCTTCGAACTTGGAGTAGAAACTCCATTGGATACATGCAAGACATGAGCTTATGACTAATCCATGATATATCTCTTATGATAACTATCTTATGTCTTGGATATATTTGCACCTTGCATGTTGTCTAACCCATGTAGGTGCTTGGTTGAATCTAATTCCATGAGATTGCGACTCACTCACATCTTGAGCAATCTCTACATCACCAAGACTCTACACAATAATGGTTGAAGACAAGGAAGCACAAAACCATTCAAACATATCCTTTGACAAATTCTATGTTAAGCTTCATGATTGTCATTTTTGGATACACAAGTGCTCTTCCTTGCAAGAACTAACCCATGTAGGTAGATGAACTCAAACTCCAAGTGGTGCTCCCAACTCTTGATGAGCTACATCAACCTTGAGCACCCACACAAGTTCAACTACATGAGCAAGAACCACACCACCACCCAAGGTATGTTATTCCATCTTAGAGAAGCTTTACTCCAAGACATGAGTCAATGCAACTCAACAAGATGTGAATACATCAAGATGCTTAAACGAAAAATGGTAACCCCATTTTGAGCTTAAACGATGAGTATGACCTATGATCAAGTGTTCTCACTTGACTCCTAAGTCAATATACTCTAACATAGGTGACTATGTCACCGCCCAACTCTAGATGAAGCTCTCTTGTGTTCTTTCTTTGTGTTATTGCATTTGTCTCATGCATGTTTATTTTCTCTCTCCTTTTCAAAAACAAAAAAAAAACTTCATCTAGATCTTTCAGTTTCTTCTCTTTTCTCTTTGTTTTTGTTCTGCATTTTCTGCACTTAATTCATTGCAAATCTTTGTGAGATCCTACATGTCTAGTGAGCTGAGGTGACAAGTGTTTTTCTCTGTGTAAACTCGGTTTCACCGACTTGCAATTTTCGGTCCAACCGAATCTTTTTGGTACCACCGAAATGTGCCACTCGGTGCCACCGACTTTGCAATCAGAAAAACAGTTTGCCACTTGTTCTACATTTCTTCTGATCCAGCTCCACTCAATGAATCTTGTCCTCTACAAGCATCACAATTTTATCCCCTGCTTTGTGCTGAATCTCAAGGACCAAACCTATTCGACGGATTCCAGGAAAAACCTTCTTGGAAATTGATGTCAAAGGGGGAGAAAGAGATCACATCAAAGCTCAAGGGGGAGAGAAAGTCTCAAGGATCCCAGATGTTGTGAAGGGGGAGAGAGAGATTTCCCAGATGTTATTAAGGGGGAGAGAGAGATTTCCAGGGAGGGAAAATACTCAAGGATCCCAGATGCTTGATGTTCAAGAGGAGAGATGTCACATGTCTTTTTGGGGGAAAGACATGTATTTGCATTAAGTTCTATCCATTTGTATCTTTCAGCTCTGATTTTCTGTTCCCTATCTTCTCCCAATATCCCATGTAAGATTCAGGGGGAGCAAGACACCTAAGGGAAAGAAATCAGTCAAATTCATTGCATATCTTTATTCTTGGGGACATGTTGAATTCAATGTGGTACCTTGTACTCACTCTCTACATGTCATCCCAGTCTTGGTATTCTTGTGGTTTCTTTTGTTTGCTCTGGCTAGTGGATGTACCTGTGTTATCTAACCTTGTTTGTGCAGGTTCATTCCATCCTAAGCCAACTCAAGACCACAAGGTAAGTATATGCATCAAAATCATGAGTATGAGGAGTTCTTGCTTATGTACATACTGTTTGCAAGAAGGACTCATGAGCATGAAGGTATTTTCCTTGATAATCTTTTGCTCTGATGCATATGGCCAAGATGCATGTAACACATTGCCTACTCTGTCATGGTTATGCTCTTACATGTCTCTATATTTCATATTTACATGAGTGCATACATGTAGGGGGAGCCTATGCTTGTTACATGTCCTTCCAAAGCTTTACTTGCTGTTCTTTATATCTTTATCTAAAGCTTTGATGTATGTTGCCATCAATTACCAAAAAGGGGGAGATTGAAAGCACAAGTGCTCCCTAGGTGGTTTTGATAATTGATGACAACATATCTCTTGTTGGACTAACATTTCTATCTAGCATGTTTCAGATAAGTTCAACAATGGAGTGGCATGGACTAAAGGTTGTGGGAACTCCTTCAAGATGCTAAGGACAAAGGATTGGCTAAAGCTTAAAGCTCAAGACTCTTCATTTTACATTTTAGTGATCCAAGATCACATTGAGTCCATAGGAAAATCCAATACTATCAAGGAGGGATGAGGTGTTGCTTAATGAGCCTCTTGCTTCACGTGCTTAATGATATGCTCCAAAATCCTCAGCTACTTTCCCACTTCCACATATGACCTAAACCCTAAGCCAAACTCGGTCCTACCGATTCTTCCTATCGGGCGCCATCGAGTTTCACTTGTCATAAGCCACTGCCAAACCCTAATCAGTTCGGTCTCACTAATGGGATCTCGGTCTCACCGAGATGGGCTTGCAAACTCTCTGTTACCCATTGCAATATTCTCGGTCCCACCGAGTTTGCTTGGCCAAATCTCAGTTTCACTTATTACCCAAATCGGTCCCACCGAGTTTGAGTAATCGGTCAAACCGAGTTTTGGATTTACCCTAACCCTAGCACATCGGTCCCACCGAGTTGATACAGTCGGTCCCACCGAAATCTCTAATGGTCACTAGGTTTACCTTTTCGGTCCGACCGAGTTTGTTGATTCGGTCCCACCGAGATTGGAAAACTGTGTGTAACGGTTGGATTTTGTGTGGAGGCTATATATACCCCTCCACCTCCTCTTCATTCGTGGAAAGAGCCATCAGAACACATACACAATTCCAACTCATATGTTCTGAGAGAGAATCACCTACTCATGTGTTGAGACCAAGATATTCCATTCCTACCATATGAATCTTGATCTCTAGCCTTCCCAAGTTGCTTTCCACTCAAATCTTCTTTCCACAAAATCCAAATCCTATGAGAGAGAGTTGAGTGTTGGGGAGACTATCATTTGAAGCACAAGAGCAAGGAGTTCATTACCTACACACCATTTGTTACTTCTTGGAGAGTGGTGTCTCCTAGATTGGCTAGGTGTTACTTGGGAGCCTCCGACAAGATTGTGGAGTTGAACCAAGGAGTTTGTAAGGGCAAGGTGATTGCCTACTTCATGAAGATCTACCGCTAGTGAGGAAAGTCCTGTGTGGGCGATGGCCATGGTGGGATAGACAAGGTTGCTTCTTCGTGGACCCTTTGTGGGTGGTTGCTTCTTCGTGGACCCTTCGTGGGTGGAGCCCTTTGTGGACTCGCGCAACCGTTACCCTTTGTGGGTGGATCCCTCCGTGGACTCGCGCAACCGTTACCCTTTGTGGGTTGAAGTCTCCATCAACGTGGATGTAGGATAGCACCACCTATCCGAACCACGGGAAAAACATCCGTGTCTCCAATTGCGTTTGAATTCTCCAAACCCTTCCCTTTACATTCTTGCAAGTTGCATGCTTTACATTCCGCTGCTCATATACTCTTTGCATGCTTGCTTGATATGTATTGTGTATGTTGAAATTGTGCCTAAACTCCACTTAAACCGAAAAAGTTTAAAAATTGCAACTTTAGCATTAAGTGTCTAATCACCCCCCTCTAGACACATCTACTTCTAGATCCTACACCGCCACGGCTCCCGTCCGCGTTCTTGGCGGCAAACTGCGTGAGGTTCTGGGGGAGGAATGACACGGCTTTACGAGCGTCCAGACAAGCAAGCTTAGATTCTTGGATGCAAACAAAGCTGGGATTAGAGGAACAAAGCAGGTTCTTAACAACGTCACACTTATCCCGATCTCCTAAACCCTGGACATTCCAGGAGAGCACGCGGATTGAGCGGAAAGCGGCACTATCCATTACAATAA
>NC_041390.1:443964372-444006738 GCF_002162155.2 Triticum dicoccoides | reverse complement strand
AGGGGGGAGGACGGTGACCACGGAAGGGGGGGGGCGCACACCAGCGCGCAGCCTCATCCACGGGGGCGGGCTACGCATCGGCATCATCAGACACCGGGGCAGCAGGAATGGACGCGGCAGCACGAAGATCGGACACAGACTTCATGCCCATGGGAGTGATCACAGCGTCCAGGATCTTGTCCTTCATGACCCTTGACTTGAGCCTAGGAGAGCAGCCGGAGAGCGCGTCCCTGAGGGCGCGCAGCTTGATGGCCTTCGCCTCCACGCTAACCCAGGCTGGCGCCTCCTTCCCGGCCAGGCGCGCGCTGCGACGTTGCTCCGGGGGGGCGCCCTCGGCAACAGCCACGGGGTCGTCGCCGCCTTCCGTGCCCTCCAGCTCAACTAGGGTAACTTGAGAGAGCGAGCTCCCGGCGTCAGAGAAGAGCGGCGAGCCCGAAAACGGGGAGATGGCGCGGGGAGGGGACGGGACAATGCAGCCCGGCCCAAGCTCCATAGCGTGCCATGGGAGCGGCGGCGCACCCAGGACACGAAGGACGGAGGCGAGCTGCCGCCCGCCCCGGCGTCCCCTACCGCGGCTAGCAGACGACGCCGCACCACCCCCACGCCCGCGGCCCAGAGGCAGGCCGTGGAGGACGGGGAGATTGTGGGTGAAGGGGGCGGAGGGGGACGGAAGAAAGGGGTGTAGACGCCGTCGCGGGAGAAGGAGTCAGCGGCGTCCCAGACCCAAACAGGCCAAACGGAGACCACGCGGGCCCCCCAGCGACCGCCAAGAGGCCAGACGTCGCAGGGCACGTCGCGCGGGCTCCGAAGGCGGACGACCACCCTGACTGTGGCTAGCTCCCGACCAGCAAGGATGAGGGGGTCGATCTCGAGCACCTTGGCGAAGGGAGTGAACGCCGCAGCGATGCCGACAGGGTTGATGAATTCTGCGGCGAAGCCAGTCGCTGCCAGGAGAGCGCAGGGGCCAACATGAAAGTCGACCCGCCCAAACGCCCCCTCACGATGCAGCTCGATGCATGCGCCCTCGTGCCTAAAAGGCTGTCGGCCCATCGCTTCCTCGCGGTCCGCAGCAGAGGCGAACCGGAGGTACATGGCACCGACGGAGGACGGCACCGTCTCCGGGAGGATGTGGCCGATGAAGCGCAGGAGGGCGGTTTGGACGGCCGCGGTGTCGTTGTGGAAGGCATTGGGCGGCTCGATGGTGACCACGGCCAGCCGCAGAGCCGCATCGATGTCTCCCTCCGGCATGAAAACTTCGATGGAGTCTGGGCGCTGTGACTCGGCGGCGAAGGAGCCGTCGGAGGAGCGGGAGGAGAAGGACGATCTAAACAGCTCAAGGGGGGGCTCTCCATCCACCCCGGCGCCATCCACCGCAACAGCAGGGGCAGGGGCAGGCACCGGGGCGCCCATGGGCTGCAGCCGCACCGGCTGGGGGTGCCCGCTAACGGGGGAGGACGGCACTGGGGACGGTGGCGGGGAGGAGACCACCGCAGTCGTGGAGATGTCCCGGAAACGTAGCCCGTCGATGGCCCCCGTCTCCAAGTCAGCGGCGTTGCCCCCCTCCTCCAAGGCAAGGGCGGGCATGGTAGCAGCTAGACTGGCCAAGTGCGAGGTGGTGCGGAGGCGGGCCGAGGGGTAAGGGGTGGGAGCCCGATGCGCCGGTGGGGGCGGAGGCGACGGCGGGGGAGTGCGGCGGGCAGGGGAGGCAGCAGAGGTCGGAGGTGCGGGCAGCAAGCGGCGAGAGGCCATGGCGCAACGAGGCGAGTCGGCGCGGTGCCCTGAGACCCTGCAGCGCTGGCAGCGAACGGGGTCACGACAGTCACGCACGCGGTGGAGCTCGGAGAGGCAACGAAAACAACCAGAGCGCGAGAGCGACGGGATGAGGCGGTGGGTTTTGTTTCTAGGGTTTGGCGGGGGAGGGGAGAGGAGCGCTTCTTCGTACGTCCCCGTGGCGGTGGTTGACGAAGTAAACGCTGCGGGCCCCGGCGCCGCGAGGTAGTCAACCTCAAGGCAGTCAATGCCTGGGTGACAACCGGAAACGCCAGCCGCGTTGTCACTGGGCGGGAAGGCAGGGGTCGTCGGCCGTGCAGGAACATGATCTTCCGCGGCCCCACCGGACGCGTGCAGCGAATCAGAGGGCGAAACGTCGTCCGGGGGAAGGGGGAGCAAGTCAGATCCATTTAACCTGGACGCGACGGGACGCCAGATAGGCATGAGGCCACTCCGCCTACGACGGCGCACTCCCGCATTAACGCCAGAGGGGTGGGATTTGAATTCGGGACGAGCCGCCCACGCCTGAGCCTTCCGCGCAGCCGCACGGGCCCCACGCAAGGAGACGTGGAGAGAGAGGTTGATCGCGGTCATGAGCCCAGGGCCAACGGCGGCGACGAACTGCGCGACGGCAGCGCTAGCGACGCGGACGGAGAAGATGAGGTCAGCCACCGGGGTGGCGACAAGGGTCTCGCTGGGGTCATAGAAGAAGTAGGAAAGAAGGTCGGCAACCGTGGCCGCCGTGAAACACGCCGCCGGGAACGACGCGACCACCCAGAGGACCCCGACGGGACATCGGCGGGGTGAGCGGGGGAAACCCCGGAAAGGAAGGAAGACTGAACACGGGCGTGGAAAGAGATACCTAGTCGCGGAACGATGCTGGTGCGGGTGCAGGGGGGGTCGTCGCCGGCAAGGGACGGCACAGGTCCACCGCCAATGGCGGAGCCATCAGCAGCGGTCCGGGAGGTGGTGGTGGCTACTGTAGTGGAAGGAGGGGAGGCGGCGGGGTCGCCCGCCGGGGACGGCGCGGGCGCCCAGCTGGTCGCCCTCAGAGTCGCTCATCTCCTCTGGGAGTAGACTAAATTATTAGGTGTGTGGTTATGGAGTCTTTACATGTTTTGGTGTGTTAGCAGGTGATGGTCGTGTGAGCCCATTGAAAGCGGGAGCTCCTATACGGTGCCTTCTGTGCCCTGGAGCTAACTGGTGCTCATGCGCGCCCGAATGGGCCGTGGCCTAGCAACGCACTTTGCTCCAGCTGCACACTCGCAACGTTCGCTCGCTCGGCCGTGGTCTACTTTTTTATGTTATTTTGTAGTGTTGGCCTGGTAGAAAAACACCTGCCGGTTTTTAATACTTGCTAAAACTAGTGAAATCAAAAAAAGGTTTACGAAAATATAAAAGATGTTCATCCATTTGGAGAAAAAAGTATCATTGATTTTGAAGAAAAGTTCATCAAATTTGAAAAAAAGTTCATCAATTTTGGCAAAAGTTCATTGATATTGAAGAAAGAGGTCCATCAATTTTGAAAACAATTTTTCGAAATAGAGTTTGAAAAAACTTCATCTGTTTTTGAAAAAAGTTCATTGATTTAGAAAAAAAGAAATTGAAAAGAAAGTTTTTTTGAAAGGTTCACAAATTTGAAAAAATAAGTCATCAATTTTGTAAAAAAGTTCACAAAGAACGGAAAAGTCCACCAATTTCGAAAAAAAGTTCATTGACTTGAAAACCTTCACATATTTTGAAAATTGCACGAGTTTAAGAAAAAAGTGAAATAAAAATGAGAAAAGGGGAAGAAATAGAAAAAGGAAAGGAAAACGGAAAGAAAGGAATAAAAGACGAAAACATAGACAGTAAGCACCACATGTGTGGTGTCTGTGGTGGTCACTTTAGCCCTCACTATCGCCATTTTTTGCAGTTTAATCGAAGAATAAAAAAAACTAAACAGGTCGGCCCAGTACGAAGGGAGTATGTGCGCCCATTTGTAAAATGCACTATAACAAGCGCCTGAAACGTCAAATAGGAAAGCTAAACTGGCCGGCCCAGTATGAACAGGAAGTGTGGGTCTGTTTGCGAAATGCACTTTGCGTCAAATTGTCCGCGCATCGCACATGCAATCAAACAAATCGACCGACATGGGCCAGCCCATCTCGAGCGAGGCGTGTCTTCCAGATCCTTCTGGAAGGTTTCGAGAGCGACTAGTTGACGAGCGCTTCTTCAGGAGCCTCACAACGATTAACGCTACTTGGCGTGCTCTTAGCCATCCGTCACGTGTCGTGCTCTGGACGCTCCTTTCGGATTTTTTTTCGCACGCGTTTTCGGCCTTTTAAATGTTTTTCCGGGTTTTTTTGATGTTTCGGTTTTCCACCGGTCTTCCTTAGCTTTTCGAACAAAAGTAATTCAAAAAAAAAATTCTCGAAAAAACATGTTTTTTTCACGAGAGTCACGGTTTTGCTTTCGCCAGAGGCACGGCCGTGCCTCTCAGAAAGTGGAGAAAAAACATGTTTTCTGTTTTTTATTTCCTTCCGTGAGAGACACGGTTGTGTTTTCGTGAGAGTCACGGCCGTGCCTCTCGGAAACGAAAAAAATGTTTTCAGTTTTTTTTCCTTCTGCGAGAGGCACGGTTATGCTTTCGCGAGAGGCACGGTTGTGCTTTCACGAGTCACGTCCGTGCCTCTCGGAAACGAAAAAAAAACGCATTTTCTGTTTTTTCGTTCCACGAGAGGTACGGTTTTGCTTCCGCGAGAGGCATGGTTATGCTTTCGCGAGAGTCATGGCCGTGCCTCTCAAAAACGAAAAAAATATTTTTTTTTTCCGCGAGAGGTACGGTTGGGATTTCGTGAGAGGCATGGGCGTGCATCTTTTGTAAAGCGAAAAAACCCATGCTCCTGATTTGGTTTTTTCGTCCGGTTTTTTGTGAAAAAAAGTTTGTCAAAATGTATCAACATGACATCTAGTTTTGAAGATCTCGATGTGAGGAATCCAACAATGAAAACGATTCGAGATTTGGACGCATGGTTTACGAGATAAAACATTTTGAATAAGCGGATGTACGAAAAAAGGGAAACTCCCAGGTTGCGACAAGTGGCGCACATGTAGCGCGCCACTTGTCGCAACCTGGAAAGGTGGGAGTAATCATTGAATTAGTGATTTTGGAAGGTTCCACTCGGGTTTTCTTGTTTTAGAACCTTCTTCGTTTTTCATTTATCTTTTTTCTTCTTTCTTTTTTCTCCTATTTTTTATATTTTTTCTTTTCGTTTTCCTTTTTTTCTATTTCACTTTTCCTTTTCTTTTTTATTTCTCCATTTCTTTTTTTCTTCTTATTTAACAAATGTTCAGAATTATAAATAATGTTCACATGTTACAAATATTATATATTTTTGAAAAATGTTCTTGTTTGAAACTTTGTTCGAAAATTCCAAAAAGCTTAGAATTTCAAGTGATGTTCGCTTCTTTCACAAAACAAAAGAAACTTCAAAATAATTTAGAATTTCATATTGAAAAAATGTTTCTACTTTAAATTTGTTCTCAAATTCAAATATTTTTAGTATTATAATTTTTCGTCACAAATTCAAAAAATGTTTTGGTATTTAAAAAAATGTTCCTACTTTCAAATTTTGTTCACAAATTCAAAATGTGTTCATGCTTTGCAAGTTTGTTCGGGATTTTCAAAACATTGTTTTCATTTTTGTTCACAAATTCAAAAAATGTTTCCTCTTTCCAAAATTATTAGCAATTTCAAAAAATGTTCCATCTTTCCAAATTTCTTTACAAATTCATAAAATATTTATGTTTTATAATTTTGTTCGCAAATTCAAAAAATGTTCTCGGAATTTTGAAAAATGTTCACATTTATTAACTTTTGTTCACCAATTCAAAAAAGTGGGAAAACCTCGGCCGGATCTCCTCGCGGATGGAATCCGAATAGGCGATAAACATGGACTAAAGATTTGTGTGGTTAGTCAGGTCGTGGCCGACTCCCTCGCCAGGCTTCCGCTTGAAGGTTGCCGAGATACACGACGTGTACATGGTGGGAAGTGGTGAGAGCGTTTGTGAAGAAGTACACCCCTGCAGGGTTATAAATGATCTATTCGAATAGCTGCGTCCGCGGTAAAAGACCTCTGGGTTGCCTGTACAGTTCATAGACAAGTGAAAGTAGATACTCTAAAATGCGCAACATAAGCGTGAGTGTTATGGATGGCGTTCTCGTAGGGAGACGAGAGCGGGTCCATAGTGGTGTATTGTTATGGTGAATATGTGGACTCGTGTGCGCCACCTCAAAAGAGTTACTTGCAGATGTAGTTCAGGATAGCCGCTGTTTCAAAGCTGGCTTGCTGCAGTTAAATCCCACCATCCCTTTGTTGATACTGATGTATATATAGTTAGTTCTGATGTAAGTCTTGCTGGGTACATTTGTACTCATATTTGCTTAATTTATGTTTTTGCAGAGAGACTTCAGTCTTGCTAGTAGTTCCACGTGGACTTCGACGTTTAGCTTGTTACCTTAGCTACGATCTTGTGCCCTCGGCAGGATCTTGTGGACAGTCAGGCTTCTCAGCCCTTTTCCTTTGTAGATGTCTGTGCTCAGACATGTTAAACTTCCACATGTGACATTGCTTGTATGACTTGAATGCTGGGTCATGAGACCCATGTTTGTAATATCTCGCTCCTTGGAGCCTAATGAATAAATACTTTGAGTCGTAGAGTTTTGTTGTGATGCCATGTTGTATTTGCACAGATCAAGCATATTGTGTGTATGTTATTGAAATGCTTGGTATGTGTGGGATCCGATAATCTAGTTGTTTATCCTTGGTAGCCTCTTTTATGGGGAAATGTAGTTTGGTGCTTCCACTGAGCCTTGATAGTCCGCTACAACCCGGTTTACCGGAGTCCTACTAGCCCAGTAACTACTGCTCCGGAACACTTAGACTGGCCGGCATGTGATCCACTTCGTTCCTATGTCTGTCCCTTCGGGGAAATGTCACGCGGTGACTTCCCGAGTCCTAGTAGCCTGCTACAACCCAGGTTTCCGGAGTCCTGTTAGCCCAGTTTTTACATCCCGGATTCACACGCTGATGACCGACATGTTTGATGCTGGATCATGTCCCCGTAAGTTAGCGCCACTTTGGGTTCACGACTAGTCATGTCGACCCGGGTTCTCTGTCATATGGATACTAGCAATACTATCATATACGTGAGCCAAAAGACGCAAACGGGGCCTGGCCAGGTAAGGTGGCACCCGTGGGAATACCGTGCGTGAGGCCGCAAAGTGATATGATGTGTTACATGCTAGATCGGCGTGACTTAGAATTGGGGTCCTGACAGCTTTGGTATCAGAGCCTGACTTCCTGTAGGATTACCAAGCCAAACTGGTCGAAGTTGTGTCTAGAAATGCTTTAGTTATGTAAGGGAATTGATTGTGGAAGGCAACGTAAGGCTCTTTTTACTCCTATACCTTATGCCCTTCTGATCTGAGTTATCCTCTTCTTTTCTACGGGGATTAAGAACTAGGCTTCTCATCTTCCTCTCATGATAACGTGTTACTAATCCGTAGAATCTTAGGATTGTTGGTTCCAGCCTTCAGTTCAGTTTCTACTACTTTTAGTATGTTGTCAGTTGAACCAGAACCTTGATATGATGTTGTTAAGTGACTATGCAAATCCTTGTGAATGTCTCAAATCTTTTTTGAGCATTTACAACCGTTATGTCGGGACCCCAATTCTAAGTCACACCGATCTAGCCTGTAACACCTCATATCACTTTGCGGCCTCACGCACGGTATTACCACGGGTGTCGCCTTACCATGGCCCGGGACCGTTTGCGCCTTTTGGCTCACGTATATGATAGTGTCGCTAGCATCCATATGACAGAGAACCCGGGCCGACATGGCTAGTCGTGAACCCAAAGCGGCACCAACCTATGGGGACAGGCATACATGATTCACATCTAGCATGTCGGTCAGCAGCGTGTGAATCCGGGCTGTAGCACTGGGCTAACAGGACTCCGAGGAACCTGGGCTGTAGCAGGCTAGGCAGGACTCCGGAGGTCACCGCGTGATATTTCCCCGAAGGGACAGACTCAGAAACGAAATGAAACACATGCCGACCAGTCAAGTGTCCTGAGCAGTAGTGCTGGGCTAGCAGGACTCCGGTGAACCGGGCTGTAGCAGACTACTATGGCTCAAAGAAGCACTAGACTACATTTCCCCATAAGAGAGGCTGCCAAGGATAAACAACTAGATTGTTGGATCCCACACATAGCAATACACGTCACACGTACGCATAACATGCAAGTATGTGCTGTACAACATGGCATCACAACATAACGCAACTCATATAGATAAAGGCCCAGAAGAGCCACATAGCATTAAATACAAACAAGGGTCACATGACCCATCATTCAGAGCATACAAGCAAAGAAAGCATTACATGTCTGAGTACAGACAACTACAAAAGAAAAAGGCTAAGAGGCCTGACTATCTACAAGTCCCTCCCAAGGGTACAAGATCGTAGCTGAGGTAACAAGCTACTCGTCGAAGTCCAAGCGGTACTACTAGTGAGACAGATGTCTCACCTGCAAAACATAAAAAAAGCAAACATGAGTACAAAGGTACTCAGCAAGACTAACATCAGATCCTATCATACATGCATTTGTATCAGGAAGGTAATGTGGGGTTTAGTTGCAGCAAGCCAGCTTTGACTCAGTGGCTATCCTGTTCTACGACAACGAGAAACTTCTTTGAGGTGAGGCAGCGCACACGAGTCCACTAATCACCACATCAATACACTACTATGGATTCATCCTCGTCTCCTGATGAGAAGGCCATCCATAGCACTCACACTTGTCTTGAGCATTTTAGAGTATCCACTTTAAGTTGTCTATGTACCACGTAAGCATCCAAGAAGTCCATAACCGAGGACACGACTATTCGAATAGATCATTATAATCCTGCAGGGGTGTACTTCTTCACACACGCTCTCACCACTTATCACCATATACACGTCATGTATCTCGGCAACCTTCAAGCGGAAGCCTGGCGAGGGTGTCGGCCACGACCTGACTAACCACACAAGACTCTAGTCCAGGTTTATCGCCTATTCGGGTTCCATCCGCAAGGAGATCCGGCCGGGGTGTCGCTCACGGCCCCAAATGATGTGTGCAGGGTTTCCAAGCCCACCTCGCCGGATGGATCTACACTTGGTACACCGTGCCACTTGTGCCTAGTCTGTCCCAAGCCCACCTGGACGGGTGCCACTTGGTAGACTACTAACACTACCTACAAACACCAGAAACTATTTGCAACTCCTGGACAGAGATCAAGTTGGCTAATAAGTCGAGAGGGGCACTTAAGCATTCCAATGTGTGGTAGTAGCTAGTCATTGGACAACATACACGGAACTCAGTGCTTAAGGACGGTTCCAGTGAGACAACCCACCATGTATTCCTACATGGCCTCTCACCGCTACCTTTACCAAATCGTGTTCACACGCTTAACTCTCAGCACCAGAACATATCGTACCACTCCAATTCATTCCCGATGAATCAGACCTGACACAACTCTAAGCAATAGCACGCATGGCATGGCAAGAACACAACATGGCTCAAACAACTCCTACACATGCTAGTGGGTTTTAACTATTTACTGTGGCAATGACAGGTCATGCAGAGAAATGGGTTCAACTACCGCAGCATAAAGTAGCAGTTGAATCGTTGTTGTCCTAATGCAGTAAAAGAGAGCAGAAGCGAGAGAGTGGGATCATATCGGAATGAACAAGGGGGTTTGCTTTCCTGGTAGATCAACAGGGGGGCACTGCTCCTCTGACAGGTACTCTGGATCGGTCTCCGGAGCAGGACCTATCGAGAAGGAACGGTGTCGATAATCAAACACAAGCATATGCAACAATATGATGCATGATCATGGCATTAATATGTGATGCTGATTGAGCTAACGCAACTAGCTTTTATTTGGATGAAATCCATTTGAACCAAAGATTCAAACGCATCTCCAAAATAAGCTCTTTATATAAGCCATTTTAGTGTTTCACTTATACAGTAGGTATAAGTTGGTTTGACATGCATGAAACTGGTACAGATGGATAGATTGAATTTTTCTGATATTTTTTCATATATAAATTATTTCAATCTGAGCTACGGTTGAATTTATATGAATTTTTGAAGTTTATAGCATTTTCTGGAATTTCCTGATTTAATTTAAAACCAGAAAAGATATATTGCGTCAGCAGGTCAAAGGCGGCTGACCAGGTCAAACCTGACGTGTGGGGTCCGACAATCTAGTTGTTTATCCTTGGCAGCCTCTCTTATTGGAAATGTAGTCTAGTGCTTCTTTGAGCCATAGTAGTCTGCTACAGCCCGGTTCACCGGAGTCCTGCTAGCCCAGCACTACTGCTCAGGACATTTGACTGGCCGGCATGTGTTTCATTTTGTTTCTGTGTCTGTCCCTTCAGGGAAATGTCACACGGTGACCTCCGGAGTCCTGCCTAGCCCGCTACAGCCCGGGTTCCCCGGAGTCCTGTTAGCCCAGTGCTACAGCCCGGATTCACACGCTGCTGACCGACATGCTCGATGTGAATCATGTATGCCTGTCCCCATAGGTTGGTGCCGCTTTGGGTTCACGACTAGCCATGTCATCCCGGGTTCTCTGTCATATGGATGCTAGCGACACTATCATATACGTGAGCCAAAAGGCGCAAACGATTCTGGGCCATGGTAAGGCGACACCCGTGGGAATACCGTGCGTGAGGCCACAAAGTGATATGGGGTGTTACAGGCTAGATCGGTGTGACTTAGAATCGGGGTCCCGACAGCTTTGGTATCAGAGCACGGGGAGAGGGCGAGGGGGAGGCGGTGGCTACGCCAACGGCGAACGGCGGCGACGAACGCGCTCGGGCAACAGCGAGGAAGAGAGAAGAGGAGGAGAGGGGCGACCAGAGGGGAGGGGAGTGGACGAGGGGGGATCGGGGGGGTGCGTGGTGTCGCCTAGACGTGTCTGGGATGAAGCAGGCATGGAGGAGGTGGCTCGCGCGCGGCGACCACGCGCCCTTCATCCTCCTGGCAAGAGGAGGAAGATGACAAGGGAGGTGGGGATGGGCCGGGCTGGCCAGCCAGCTGGGCCGGCTTCTCTCCTGGGCCAGGTAAGCCAGGTGAGGTTTTTCCCTTTTTGTTATTCTTTTCTATTTCTATAATTTGTTTCCCGATTTAGTAAAATACTAAATCAACTTATTTTCTTCTGAAATTTATTGTAGGAGCTAGTTGAAATATTCCAGAGCCCCTCACATAAAAATCAGAATTATTGTACATATATAAATATATCATATATATATCCAATGCAAATAATTATTGCATTAATTCCAAATGGCCAAATAAATATTTATGAGCTCATGAAAATATTGGTTTGATTTTTATCTCTGTCCAATATTTTCAGAGAGCAACATGACCATTTTCTTGGACCTTTTTGGAGCAAATTTTATCTGGGTCATTTCCAGAAATGATTTCTGAGGGTTTCACAAATCCCCATTTCAAGTTTCAATGAAATTTAAACATGATGCAAACATGAAGGCTAGCCTAGGTCATACCAGAACTAGGGATGTGACACGTTATGCTGTCCGAGTCATCCCAGGTTTCTAAACAATCTGATGCATTTGCAAATTCCTTCTTACCGCTCCGAAGTTCCTTTGTGTCAGATTAACCACAGTAACTAGTGTGCTGAGGTACTTCATCGCCTCGGTATATATGTTGGAGCTATTATTATGACCCTAGGTGTCTTAGAAGATCATCTAGTAATCTAGCCATGTTTTGTGTTCCCGGTGTGATGATTCTGGCCATTATTCTTGAAAGCATCCCGTGATGCCACTTAGTTAATTAGTAGGCATTCTATTCATGGGTTCTTGAACCCGAGATTCACCCTACTTACTTCATGTTGATAGTGACTGCTGGTTCCTTTAGGGTATTAGTAACCTTTGCGATAGTCCTTGAGGTCTATGGCATATCGTTCTTCCAATACCATGAACCATTATGGCAGAAGTTCTTTGAACCAAAAGATCACAACCAAAGTGCTCTTGATGAGTTCTCCATTCTGCATTGTGAATCTGCCAGTCCTACCTTTCTGTCTGGATTATCCGGAAGAAACCTATTGAACTTGGTTTGACATACTAATCTATGCATCCACAACTCAGAAAGTTATATGTTCCTTTAGGTTGTCCCTCTTTAGTTGTTTTCTGACCTTCGTCCATCAATTAGCTAAAACTCTAAGCAGTAGCAGGCATGACAAACAAGCATGAATGAGTAGGCACATCAGGGCTCAAACAACTCCTACTCATGCTAGTGGGTTTCATCTATTTACTGTGGCAATGACAGGTCATGCAGAGGAAAGGGGGTTCAACTACCGCAACATGTAACAATTGTATCGTTGTTGTCCTAATGCAGTAAAAGAGAGCAGAAGCGAGAGAGTGGGATTGTATCAGAATGAACAAGGGGGGTTTTGCTTGCCTGGCACTTTTGAAGATAGTATAATTCTTCATCGATGTCATCGATCTCATCGTCAGAACCACGTCTACTGAGAGGGGACAAATATCGGCAACAGAGAAGGAACACAATCAATGCAATGCAACAATATGATGCATGGTCATGACATGGCAATATGCTTTGATTTGAGCTAATGCAACTATCAACATATTAAATGAAGTTGGTTTGAACCCAAGGTTCAAATTCAAACTCAAACCCTTCTGTACTAGCTGCATTAGCTCAATTCACAGCATATTGCCATGTCATGACCATGCATCATATTGTTGCATTGCATTGATTGTGTTCCTTCTCTGTTGCTGGTGGTTGTCCCTCTCGATAGACGTGTTCCAACGATGAGTTCGATGACACCGATGAAGAGCTATACTATCTTCAGAAGTGCCAGACAAGCAAAACCCCCTTGTTCATTCCGATACAATCCCACTCTCTCCCTTCTGCTCTCTTTTACTGCATTAGGAAAACAACGATTCAATTTTTACATGCTGCGGTAGTTGAACCCCCTTTCCTCTGCATGACATGTCGTTGCCACAGTAAATAGATGAAACCCACTAGCATGAGTAGGAGTTGTTTGAGTCCTGATGTGCCTACTAATTCATGCTTGTTTGTCATGCCCGCTACTGCTTAGAGTTGAGTCAGGTCTGATTCATCGGGGATGAATTGGAGGTGTGTGAACATGTCCTACTATTGAGAGCAAACTGTGTGAACACGATTTGGTAAAGGTATCGATGAGAGGCCATGTAGGAGTACATGGTGGGTTGTTTCATTGAAGTCGTCCTTAGGAACTGAGTTCTGTGTTTGTGATCCATGAACAACTACTACCATGCATTGGGCCCGAAACTAATGGACCCTCTCGACTTATTAACTGCCCTTGCCCTCTGTCCACGAGTTGCAACTAGTTTCTGGTGTTTGTAGGATATGTGTTGGAGGCCTTGCGTAGCGCTGACCCTAGGGGTGGGCTATGATGCGGTAGATACACCGTGGCCGGGTATACCGGGCACCCGTTTGGTGTCGCGGAACCCTGTACACATCGTTTGGGGCTGTGAGTGAAACCCTGGCCGGATCTCCTCGCAGATGGAACCCGAATAGGCGATAAACCTGGACTAGAGACTTGTGTGGTTAGTCGGGTCGTGGCCGACTCCCTCACCAGGCTTCCACTTGAAGGTTGCTGAGTTACACGACGTGTACATGATGGTAAGTGGCGAGAGCGTGTGTGAAGAAGTACAACCCTGCAGGGTTATAAATGATCTATTCGAATAGCCATGTCCACGGTAAAGGACTTCTAGGTTGCCTGTACAGCTCATAAACAAGTGAAAGTGGATACCCTAAAATGCACAAGATAAGCGTGAGTGCTATGGATGGCGTTCTCGTAGGGAGACGGGAGCGGATCCATAGTGGTGTATTGATATGGTGAATATGTGGACTCGTGTGCGCCACCTCAAAAGAGTTACTTGCAGTCGTAGTTTAGGATAGCCACCGAGTCAAAGCTGGCTTGCTGTAGTTAAACTCCACCACCCCCTTTGTTGATACTGATGCATATGTAGCTAGTTCTGATGTAAGTCTTGCTGGGTACATTTGTACTCACATTTGCTTAATTTATGTTTTGCAGAGAGACTTCAGTCTCACTAGTAGTTCCGCGTGGACTTCGACATTTAGCTTATTACCTCAGCTACAATCTTGTACCCTTGGGAGGGTCTTGTAGATAGTCAGGCTTCACAACCTTTTTCATTTGTAGTTGTCTGTACTCAGACAAGTTAAGCTTCCGCTTGTGCTTGTTGCTTGTATGCTCTGTATGTTGGGTCATCAGACCCATGTTTGTAATATCTAGCTCTTCGGAGCCTAATGAATAAATACTTTGAGTTGTAGAGTCATGTTGTGATGCCATGTTGTATTTGCACATATCGAGCATATTGTGTGTATGTTGTTGAAATGCTTGGTATGTGTGGGATCCGACAACCTAGTTGTCTATCCTTGGTAGCCTCTCTTATGGGGAAATGTAGTCTGGTGCTTCCACGGAGCCATGGTAGTCTGCTACAACCCGGTTTACCGGAGTCTTGCTAGCCCAGTTACTATTGCTCCGGAACACATCGACTGGCCGGCATGTGATCTACTTCGTTCCTGTGTCTGTCCCTTCGGGGAAATGTCACCAGGTGACTTCCGGAGTCCTGCTAGCCTGCTATAGCCCGAGTTCCTGGAGTCCTGTTAGCCCAGTTGCTACAGCCCGGATACACACGCTGATGACCGACACGTTCGATGTTGGTTCATGTATGCATGTCCCTGTAAGTTAGTGCCACTTTGGGTTCACGACTAGTCATGTCAGCCCGGGTTCTTTGTCATATGGATGCTAGCGATACTATCATATACGTGAGCCAAAAGGCGCAAACGGTCCCAGCCCAGGTAAGCTGGCACCCGTGGGAATATCGTGCGTGAGGCCGCAAAGTTTTTTTTGAACGGGCCAACAAAGGCTGGGGTTTCATTGATTAAGCAGGGAGCAGATGACAAAGTGACAAAGGCGATGATCCGTGGATCAAGGAGGTAGAAAAAGAAGAAGAAGAAGCCTTGGTGCTTGAGGAACCCGGATAAACGGCTACTATCTCATGGAGGGTCCCCGAAGGGGCTCAGAATGGATTTGTGACCACCCTGTTGTCAGAGCGAGAGCTCTCTCCTGATGTCAGCGATCACCGCTTGCACCATAGCCTCTTGCTTTCTAAAGACGCGGTTGTTACGTTCCTGCCAGATTTTCCAAAGCACCAGCATGATCATAGACTTGATCCCTTTCGCATGTGCTGGCCCTGTTGCAGAAACCATGGCTTTAACCTTTTCCAAGGAGCTGCATTCGTTTGGCAGACACGCCTTGTTGAGTCCCTGGCAGTGCTGCCAAGTTGACAAGCTAGACCATACTGTCTTCGTGAACGGGCAGCTCCAGAACAGATGGGCCGAGGTTTCCAGGTTTCTGAGGTAGAGCTGGCAGAAGTAGGAGTTCGGCCAGCCCCTACGCTGTAGTCGGTCGTTGCACCACAATCGGTTCAGGTGGAGGAGCCACGCAAACATCTTAAGCTTCGCCGGAGCCCAGACGTTCCAGATCATGCCCTGGAACTTGGTCGTCGTCGAGCCCAGGAACTGGAGGTGAGGCCGCAAAGTGATATTATGTGTTACATGCTAGATCGGTGTGACTTAGGATCGGGGTCCTGACAGCTTTGGTATCAGAGCCTGACTGTCTGTAGGATTACCAAGCCAAACTGGTCGAAGTTGTGTCTAGAAATGCTTTAGTTATGTAAGGGAATTGATTATGGAAGGAATGCAAGGCTCTTTTTAATCCTTTACCTTATGCCCTTCTGATCTGAGTCATCCTCTTCTTTTCTACGGGGATTAAGAACTAGGCTTCTCATCTTTCTATCAAGATCACGTGTTACTAATCCGTAGAATCTTAGGATTGTTGGTTCTAGGCCTCAGTTCAGTTCCTACTACTTTTAGTATGTTGTCAGTTGAACCAGAACCTTGATATGATGTTGTTAAGTGACTATGCAAATCCTTGTGAATGTCTCAAATCTTTTTTTGAGCATTTACAGCCGTTATGCTGTCCGAGTCATCCCAGGTTTCTAAACAATCTGATGCATTTGCAAATTCCTTCTTACCGCTCCGAAGTTCCTTTGTGTCATATTAACCACACTAACCAGTGTGCCGAGGTACTTCATCGCCTCGGTATATATGTTGGAGCTATTATTATGACCCTAGGTGTCTTAGAGGATCATCTAGTAATCTAGCCATGTTTTTGTGTTCTCGGTGTGATGATTCTGGCCATCATTCTCGAAAGCATCCCGTGATGCCACTTAGTTAATTGGTAGGCATTCTATTCGTGGGTTTTTGAACCCGAGATTCACCCTACTTACTTCATGTTGATAGTGTTTGCTAGTTCCTTTAGGGTATTAGTGACCTTTGTGATAGTCCTCGAGGTTTATGGTATATCGTTCTTCCAATACCATGAACCATTATGGCAGAAGTTATTTGAACCAAAAGATCACAACCAGAGTGCTCTTGATGAGTTCTCCATTCTGCATTGTGAATCTGCCAGTCCTACCTTTCTGCCTGGATTATCCGAAAGAAACCTGTTGAACTTGGTTCGACATACTAATCTATGCATGCACAACTCAGAAAGTTATATGTTCCTTTGAGTTGTCCCTCTTTAGTTGTTTTCTGACCTTCGTCCATCAATTGATAGTCAAGAGTATGCGTGCATTCGTTCATCGATGCCTATTATTCTTGTGGTCCGTCAAACTATTCTATTCGGGAATGACTAGGAGAAACAAACTCCAGTACCTCATCCATATCTAGGATTGGGTCAAAGCAGTTGTGTCCCGCAGATCAAAATGTCAGTCCAGTTTTTGTTCTATTCTACTCCCTCCGTTCCAAATATAAGTCTTTGTAGAGATTCTACTGGGTGGACTACATACAGAGCAAAATGGATGAATCTACACTTAAATTGCATCTATATACATCCGTATGTGGTTCATAGTGAAATCTCTACAAAGACTTATATTTAGGAACAAAGGGAGTGCCATGGAGTATTACCCCCTTTATGTCAGGATTGTCATGAGAATTGCACCACCTCTTATGAATTCTTGATTAGTGATACTCTTTGCCATCACTATTCATTCCTCGATTTCCGTGTTTTTGTAACCGGAATGCTGACAAGTGAATTGTGATGTGTGAAATCAATACCTCTAGCAACTCCGTTGCTTGTTAGTTAATGGACAACACTCTCATTCTTAGTGTGCTGGTTATTGAATCATCATCCTAAGATTGATCGTGCTACCTAGTCCATATTTCCTAGTGCACTCTTCGATCAATGAGTCAGGATTGTGCCAATCCCTCACTCTTTTGATCATATCGTCTTGCCCTGAAAAGCAAGATTGTTCTCGAGCTTAACAACATATCGGTGGTTCGTGATTTTCCGAATATCTTCTCGGAAGTGTTACTAGGTTGTCACCTGACCGCTATGTTGAGTTCGTAATCAAGTTGGTTTTCCTATAAACCACTCTTTCTCCAAGAATCTGTGTTGGATATCCCTGGGATAGTTGGTTTAGCTAAACAACAACTTGGAGAGTTGGAAGATAAAAGCTTTGATAACTTAGTTCGTTCTGAGGTATATCTTTGTGTTTGTGTGTGTGTTGAAGAAAGATGATATCCTCCTCGATTGATCGCCGTGATCAATTGTCGGACCTATTGTCTTATCCAATCCTTGGTTTGAGTATGGGTTATCATCAAATCAAATTAGAACCAACGATGCTCGTAATTTTGTCTTACTCGTGGTTGCTTCCTCGATCATACACCATTATATCTTTTGGGTATGACCAATGCTATCACCTTGTTCACATGATTGTGGAATTCCATTTATATGGAAACCTGGATGAATTGTTGTTGAGCCCATCGACAACATTCCTATCTTCTCCACGATTTGTTGGACATTAAGCTAGTGTTGGAAACTTTTATAAGCATTATCTTCATGTCCTGTTCATGAAGCATGTGTTCGGATGAAAGAAGTGACTTCCTCTAATACATGTGCATTTGATGCAAGTTGCCGCCGTGAATTCGAGAAAGTCAATGTTGCTTCCTCTGGAATCTTCCCAAGTCAATCATGCATGTGCGAAGTATACTTTGGTTTGTGAGATTAGCTACCTCCATTCCACATGTATTTCCTAGCACGCCAAGCCACTGATTGATTTGTTCAAGGAGAAGAAGTTCTTATTAAGAGCTAGACTTATGCAAGGACTTCTATATTGTCGGCGTTCTGGGAACGGGGGTCCCCAGACTTGCCTGCCTGCGGCCTGCGGCGTGGCTCAAAAGGGGGCCCAACACGGCCCATCTGCACCAACACAGACCCAAGACCCTCGCGAGGGGCCAAGCCTCGCGGGGCGGTCGATGCGGAGCTTCCTCAGGCACGGCCTTATCAGGCTGGCTCGCGAGGAGGCGGAGAGATCCAGGCGGGGTACCTCGCGAGGTGCCCATGACGCAAGCCATGACGACCAAAGGCGCCAGGCGGGTGCCAGCCCGCGCAGCATCCTCCCTTTCCTCTTTGGTGCAAAGGGAGCAAGCGCAGCCGCGGAGTACCGAGGCATCAGGCAAAGGTTGCCATTTTGGTGCAACAAGACCAAGACCAGGAGGACTGCAAGATGGAGGTCATCGTGGAGCCCAAGACGGCGTCACCACCAGAGCTTTGTGCAGGCGAAGACTAATTTTGTCAGGATAGCTTGTACTAGCTGTCCCCCTTCAAATTAGTCCGCCATTGTTCGCTCCCTTCCCACTCGATATTTGGGAAGAGGACCAGGGCCTCTATAAATAGGACCAGCCACCCGCAGAACAAAAGGGGCGACGAGGAAAAAGAGAGAGAGAGAGAGAGAGAAGGGTGACTGAACTCCTCCCAGTAGTTCATCGCCCTTCCTTGTATTGTTCATCATCATCAGCCCAAGAGGCAATCCACCACGCCACACACTGGAGTAGGGTATTACACCACAACGGTGGCCCGAACCAGTATAAACCCTATGTCATTCGTGTTGCTCTTTCCATAGCTCATATCTTAGCGAGGCGGAGTGGTGCAAGTAGGTAGGAGGCGAAATCTCCGCGCACACCCCAGTGTTCGAACCTCAAGGGTCTGCCGGAACCCGAAATCCGACATTTGGCGCGCCAGGTAGGGGTGCACCGGAGTTTCCCCTTCCGCCGCCACCACGACCTGCCTCGCGATGAGTAGCGCGTCGCCCGCTCCGGCCGCCGGCGCCAACACGGGGGCCAGGGGGCTCCGAGCCCTGGCCCCAGCCCCGCGACGGGTGCGGTGGCCGGACAAGTTCAGGCCAACGACGCTGCCGCGCTACGGCGGTGCGGCAGATCCGCTGGCCTTCTTGCCGGCGAGCGAGGAGGCCCCCCTCGAAGCTGGAGGTGACGATAGGGTCATGGACAACTGGCTCCCCATGGCCCTCACGGGCGCTCTGTGCCCATGGCTGCTCCACCTGCCGGCGACCTCCGTGGCCTCTTGGGAAGAGCCCCGCAGCCTCTTCCCCGCCCATCGCGCTACACCAACACCCCCGGTCGTCGCGGCCCTCCTGGGCGGCTCGCAGGCGCCGCCTACAAGTAACCACGTCAAGCCGTTCATCCACCGGGTCAGCGCCGCCTCCACGCGGCAAGGGGCTCTCCCAGACCGGGTGGCGTCCAAGGCCGGCCTGACCTTCAGCTCGAAGGACCACTCCTCCAACTCGGCCTGCTCGGGTGCGCTCCCCATGCTGTGCATCCCCGCCATCTGCCAGGTGGCCGTCACCAGAACTCTCATCGATGGCGGTGCGGGCCTCAGCATGCTCTCGATCGAGGCCTTCAACCTCCTCTGCATACCCCTAGAACGGCTGCAACCCAGCCGACCCTTCTCTGGCGTCGGGGGCGGATCATCCAGCTCCTTGGGACAGATCCGGCTCCCAGTAACCTTCGGCACCTACAAAAACTTCCGCACGGAGCTGGTCGACTTCGACATCGCCCCCATCGGCCTCCCCTACAATGCCATCCTCGGCTACCCAGTGCTGGCCCAGTTCATGGCCGCGACGCACCCGGCGTACAACCTCATGAAGATGCCCGGGAGCAGCGGTGTCCTCACCGTGCATGGGGATACCGGAGACACGTTGCGGGTACTCAAGCATGCCTTCAAGACGGCGGCTTCGGCACAGCCCGCCGGCTTGGAGACCCCTGAGCCCAAGGGGGCTGCACGCGCCAAGAAGAAATAGTTGTTCACCCAAGACAAGGCAGAGACCAAGTAGGTACCCGTCGATGAGGACGGGTCCACCAACGCCACTTTCACCATAGGCACCAACCTCGAGCCCGAGAAGGAGGAGACCCTGGTCAAGTTCCTGCGCGCGAACAAGAAGGTATTCGCTTGGGAGCCTGACTAGTTGGCGGGGATCCCTAGGAGCGTAATCGAGCATCACCTCAACGTGTGCCCCAACGTGCACCCTGTGAAGCAGAAGGCAAGGCGGCAGTCCACAGAAAAGCAGGCCTTCATCGTCCGAGAGACCCGTAAACTAGAAGCCGCTGGGGTCATTCGCGAGGTCCGATACCCGGATTGGTTGGCCAACCCTGTTGTTGTGCCAAAGAAGGGAGGGAAGGAGCGCATGTGTGTCGACTTCACCAACCTCAACAAGGCATGCCCGCAAGATCCTTTCCCACTCCCCCGCATCGACCAGATCGTTGATTCCACCGCAGAATGCGACCTGCTATGCTTCCTGGATGCCTTCTCCGGGTATCACCAGATCAAGATGGCGATAGAAGATGTCGAAAAGACAGCCTTCCTAACCCCGTGTGGGATGTACTGCTACACATGCATGCCATTTGGGCTGCGTAACACCGGGGCGACCTTTCAGCGGCTGATGCACATCACCTTGGGCCCGCAGCTCAGGAAGAATGTTGAGGCTTACGTTGGTGACATTGTGGTGAAGTCTCGGGAGGCCAGGACCCTGATACAAGACCTGGAGGAAACCTTCGCGAGCCTCAACGCAGTGAACCTGCGGCTCAACCCAGAGAAGTGTGTGTTCGGAGTCCCCTCAGGCAAGCTCTTGGGTTTCATCGTGTCCCACCGAGGCATCGAGGCTAACCCGGAAAAGGTCAAGGCAGTCGAGGACATGAGCCCGCCAAAGATCCTCAAAGAAATGCAGAAGCTCACTGGGCGCGTGACCGCGCTAGGGCGCTTCATCTCCAAGTTGGGGGAGCGAGCGCTGCCTTTCTTCTAGCTAATGAAGAAAAAGGGGCCCTTTGAATGGACCGAAGAGGCCGACAAGGCTTTCCAAGATCTCAAGAGATACCTGACCAGCCCTCCGGTCATGGTGGCTCCGCGCCCTCAAGAGCCCCTGGTGCTTTACCTCGCCGCCACTCCCTACTCCGCCAGCGCAGCCCTGGTGGCGGTTAGGGAGGAGCGTCGAATCAAAACCACAACAGCGGCCCGGGACAAGGCAAAACAGGAACAAGGAAGGTCCACAGGAACCGCCACCGCGGCTGAGGAGGATCAGCCGCCGCAGAGGAGTGCGCCGGAGGCGGAAGAGGCCCCTCTCCCAGATGGCTAGCCTCAGGAGGCCTCATCGCCTCAGGAGGCGCCACGGTCTCCGAAGGGAGCCGCCAGCGCTGACGCACCCAATCTCGTTGAGCACCCGGTGTACTTCGTCAGCACGATGTTGCGGGATGCGAGGGCGCAGTACCCCATGCCTTAGAAACTCCTCCTCACGCTACTGGTGGCCTCGCGCAAGCTGCGGCACTATTTTCAGGGTCACCCCATCAAGGTCGTCTCGTCATACCCCCTTAAGAGGGTGCTCAGGAGCCCTAACTCAGCTGGAAGGGTCGCTGAGTGGAACATAGAACTGCAAGCGTTTCAGCTCGAATTCAGCACGACCAGAGTCATCAAGGGAGCAGCGTTGGCGGATTTTGTGGAAGAATGGACAGAGGCACCAGGCCTCAAGGCCGGTGAGGATCGGTCCCTCTCCCCGGGAAGCGAGGCGCTAGAAGGCTGGGTCATGTATTTCGATGGAGCGTTCTCCAGGCACGGCGCAGGGGCTGGGGCGGTGCTTATATCGCCCACTCAGGACAAGCTCTACTATGCTGTGCAGCTCTGTTTCCAGCGAGGTGAAAAGGTCTCCAACAACATAGCGGAGTATGAAGGTCTAATAGCGGGCTTGAAGGCCGCAGCTGCCCTGGGGGTGAAACGCCTCACCATCAAGGGCGATTCGCAGCTCCTTGTCAATTTCTCCAACAAGGTGTACGAGCCGAAAGATGAGCACATGGAAGCCTACCTTGCGGAGGTCCGCAGGATGGAGAAGCAGTTCTGGGGGTTGGAGTTGCAGCATGTGCCCCGTGGCACCAATTAGGAGGCCGACGACATCGCCAAACGGGCGTCCAGGCGGTTACCTCAGGAGCCTGGCGTTTTCGAGGAGCGGCTCTTCAAGCCCTCAGCCCTGCCGTCATTGTCAAACACGACTCAGCCACGGGAGGAGCTCCCCCAGCCACCTGCCTCAGGAGCCCCGGTTTGTGGCCCGGCCTCAGGAGCACGCCTGCTCCTGGCGATGGAGCCTCAGGAGGGGGACTGGATCACGGAACTCCGGAGTTACTTAACACAAGGGACCCTGCCGGAGAAGGAGGAGGAGGCGGAGCGTGTGGCACGGCTGGCCACGGCATATTGCATCAAGGATGGAGAGCTCTACCAGAAGTGACCAAACGATGTATCCCTGCGCTGCATCCCCAGGGAGCAAGGAAAGGAGCTGCTGGGAGACATACACGGCGGAGACTATGGACATCATTCGTCATCACGGACCCTGGTCGGCAAGGCGTTCCGCAGTGGGTTTTATTGGCCCACCGCACTCAATGATGCCGTCGAACTGGTGAAGGCTTGTGAGGCCTGCCAGTTCCACGCCAAGCAGATCCATCAGCCGACAGGAGGCCTGCAGACTATACCCCTTTTGTGGCCATTCGCAGTCTGGGGGCTGGACATCCTGGGCCTGTTTCCTCGGGCGTCAGGGGGCTACCGCTACCTCTACGTCGCCGTGGACAAGTTCACCAAGTGGGCTGAAGTAGAAGCCGTCCGCACCATCCCCGCGGGTTCCGCAGTCAAGTTCATCAGGGGCATCGTGAGCCGGTTCGGGGTGCCCAACCGCATCATCACAGACAACGGTTCGCAATTCACCAGTAACCTCTTCAAAACGTACTGTGCTAACCTTGGAACGCATATATGCTACGCTTCGGTGGCGCACCCCCGAAGCAACGGCCAGGCCGAGCAAGCCAACGCAGAGGTCCTGAGGGGCCTTAAGACCAGGACGTTCAAGAAGAAGCTGGAGGCCTGCGGCAGAGGTTGGTACGATGAGCTCCAGTCTGTGCTGTGGTCCATCCGCACAACCGCGACCAAGCCGACTGGAGAGACCCCGTTCTTCCTGTTCTACGGAGCCGAAGCGGTCCTCCCTCACGAGGTCAGACGTCGCTCCGCACGGGTCCTGGCATTCGATGAGGCGCAGCCGGACGCCATGCGGGGGATGGACCTCGTGCTGGGGGAGGAACATCACCGAGAAGCCGCGCTGCGAGCGGCGAGGTACCAGCAAGCATTGCGACGATACCACTGCCGCAACATCCGCCCCAGAACTCTCGATGTAGGAGACTTCGTGCTCAGGCGGGTTCTCTCCAGGGAGGGACTGCACAAGCTCTCTCCCATGTGGGAGGGCTCGTTCAAAGTTGTTCATGTTTCCAGGCCCGGCTCCGCGCGCTTGGAGACTCAGGAGGGAGTGCCGGTCCAGAACGCATGGAACATCCAGCACCTCCGGAGGTTCTACCCGTAAAAAGGCCCAGAGCCTGTGAAGAAGGTGAATGCCTGTGAAGCTGTCGTGTTTTGGAAAAGGCCCAGAGCCTGTGAAGAAGGCGAATGCCTATGAAGCTATCGCATTTTGGAAAAGGCCCAGAGCCTGTGAAGAAGGCGAATGCCTGTGAAGCTGTCGCGTTTTGGAAAAGGCCTAGAGCCTGTGAAGAAGGCGAATGCCTGTGAAGCTATCGCATTTTGGAAAAGGCCCGGAGCCTGTGAAGAAGGCGAATGCCTGTGAAGCTGTCGCGTTTTGGAAAAGGCCCGGAGCCTGTGAAGAAGGCCAACGCCTGTGAAGCTCGCCGCCCGTGACACTCTCATGTAATAATGAGTTGGGGCTGTACACGCCCCGGAGTCTCAGGAGCACCGGCCTCAGGCCCTGGGGCTCCCTCCCACGCCCAGTGGCAGCACTTAGCTCCGCGCTGGTGAGAAGACGTCGAAGACTAGATTAGGTGCCGGACGCGGCTTTTCATTTGCTTTCCGCAGTTGTGTTGTTCCTTCTCATTCGAAGTTTTATTGAAGCTGTTGCCGTCTTTGGCTTGTGGTTCTTCGACTTTTCACTCTCCTGCCTCGATCTCTCTTATGCAAGGCCTCGCGAGGGGAGGGACTGCCGAGCGCCCTCGCGAGTGTTCCCGTCCTAGTCGTTCAAAGGGTTCGCGACCTGGGTCCATTACAGGAGCACCCCTCCAGTCCGTGCCCCACGGGCATCGCGACACGAACACAGGGCCTGGGTCGGTCGCCCCCCCACGGCTGGGGCCGGGAACTATCCACACGCGGGCACGTAGCCGGAAGGCACGATAACGGAAGCAAAACAATGATTAACAGCAATAACCCAAACACGCCCCCGCGGGGCTCCACACTACTGTCTTTTTTACGCAGGAAGAAAAAAAAGGAAAAGAAAGAACAGATCAGGCGCGGTTCGCCTCACACCGGCCTGCAGGGAAGACTCGAGCGGCCTCCGGGGCTCAGGCAGACTCCCTCTCGCACTTCACCGGGGTGCGACGGCGGGCGAACACGCTGCCACCCTCCAAGCAGATGCGACGGCGTGGAGGCTGACCACGGCCACCGCTGGAAGAGTCGCCGCCTGAAGAAGAACCAGAGAAGCTTGAGGAGCCCCGAGCGCCGCCAGTCACGCGAGCGCTGTCTTCTCCATCGTTGCCGGAGCTGGGATCCCGGCCGCGGTCGTCGTCCTCGGGCCAGCACCCTGCGCGGCGACCATCTTCCCCAAACACCCTCACGTAGAGGGTGGCATCACCGTCAAACTTGAAGTGCAGGGTGCAACGACGGCTCAGGCCACGCGCGCGGGCAAACGTCTGCCAACCGCGGGCCAAGGCCAGGCTCCTAGCTGCGGAGACCTCCAGTGAAGCCCATGAGCCCCGGCTGCAACAGCCGTCGGCCTGAAGCCAGAGGCCGCCCGGAGCACCGGCCGGGAGCTCGCCGAGGAGGAAGCGAGGAAGCGGAAGCCGGGTGCTAGTCGGCTCCGCCGACCACACAACGAAATCCGGCAGCACCTCTGCAGCGCGAAAGCGCGGCCTAGGGGGACGCGTGACCGGAGCGCGCCCCCCGGCCGCAGCGATCCGCCCGTCGCCGCGCTGGAAATCGTCTCCACGGCCGCGGGGAGCTGCCGTGGTGGCCACAGGATGTTTGCGAGGGCGCCCTCGACCGCGCTTGGGCGGGGGAGAGGCAGGCTCAACCTGGTGAGCCTTCCCCTTCTCTGCGGCTGAGAACCTCCTCAACGGGTCCATGAAGAAGAAGGAGATGCAAGGGGAGATGAACTAGAAGGGCGCACGCCGTTCTGTACTTATAGCCGGCGAAGGCCAACCGCCGACCTCCATGATCGCAGGTAATCATGACCCGCTTTGCATGCAGGGACTTGTCCAATCCGTGCGATTGCCGAGGCGCCATGGGGAAGTGGAGACGCCCACGTCCAATCAACCGCCATGCGGCGCCAAAGGCCACAGGCTGTTAGGGCCCGCGGCGCTTCGCTCTTGCCCTTCCGCCTCCCTGCACGGCCAAGTCCGGGCGCGCCTCGGTCCCGGGGGCTATTGTCGGCGTTCTGGGAATGGGGGTCCCCAGACTTGACTGCCTGCGGCTTGCGGCGTGGCTTAAAAGGGGGCCCATCACGGCCCATCTGCACCAACACAGACCCAAGACCCTCGCGAGGGGCCAAACCTCACGGGGCGGTCGACGCGGAGCTTCCTCAGGCACGGCCTCATCAGGCTGGCTCGCGAGGAGGCGGAGAGATCCAGGCGGGGTACCTCGCGAGGTGCCCGTGATGCAAGCCATGACGACCAAAGGCGCCAGGCGGGTGCCAGCCCGCGTAGCGTCCTCCCTTTCCTCTTTGGTGAAAAGGGAGCAAGCGCAGCCGCGGAGTACCAAGGCATCAGGCAAAGGTTGCCATTTCGGTGCAACAAGACCAAGACCAGGAGGACTGCAAGACGGAGGTCATCATGGAGCCCAAGACGGCGTCACCACCAGAGCTTTGTGCAGGCGAAGACTACTTTTGTCAGGATAGCTTGTACTAGCTGTCCCCCTTCAGATTAGCCCACCATTGTTGGCTCCCTTCCCGCTCGATATTTTGGAAGAGGACCAGGGCCTCTATAAATAGGACCAGCCACCCGCAGAACAAAAGGGGCGACGAGGAAAAAGAGAGAGAGAGAGAGAGAGAAGGGTGACTGAACTCCTCCCAGTAGTTCATCGCCCCAGCCAAGAGCAGACCCTCGCGAGGCTGTTCTTCCTTGTATTGTTCATCATCATCAGCCCAAGAGGCAATCCACCACGCCACACACTGGAGTAGGGTATTACACCACAACGGTGGCCCGAACCAGTATAAACCCCGTGTCATTCGTGTTGCTCTTTCCATAGCTCAGATCTTAGCGAGGCGGAGTGGTGCAAGTAGGTAGGAGGCGAAATCTCCGCGCGCACCCCAGTGTTCGAACCTCAAGGGTCTGCCGGAACCCGAAATCCGACATATATCCTCGATGATGGTTCCCCACCTGAACTCGGTAGTGTTTTTTTATAAGACTACTACATGGTCATGCTTGTCTTGAACAGCGTGTTCATAGGTTTGTAGCAGAACCAGCTCATGTTTTGGAGCTTGCTATCGTAGTTCATTTCCCAAGAATCTCACAATGTCATCTCATCGGTTTGCGTTGCAAACTTTCTTTTCCAGACATGCTGTCTGAAATATCCTGTTTCTAACCAGATCTGAATCTTAGGAAGATATGATGGTTGGAACTTTCCAAAGATCCATGATGTAGGTCCCGACAAGGTCGATGTTCTGGCCGACACACCTAGCCGGAAGATCTATTATTTTAGCTTCTTGATTAAGCAATTTGACCATCTTCACCATGAGGATCTCGTGCGACTTATTCTAGAAGTTGTTCCTTATGGATTTTGTGCTTCCGAAGCCCGACCTATACTTGATGGCCATGTTAATGCTTTTAAGCATGATTGTGATATCTAGTACATCAAGGGGAACATTAGAAGCGGAGTGCTAAATGTCTCTCAGTCGATCATCCAGGTTTTGTTCCTTGGCATTGCTAAGGACAAATTTGAGAAAGTGTTGTCTTCCTTTGCATCTGCATCGTCCATCACTATTCATCATGGTTGTATGATGTGTTGCCATGATCCTCGACACAGATGTTGGTAAGACCTTGATGAGTAAGGAAATGCTCAAGTTCTTCAAAGCATGCTCAGCCACTGGGTTATACCCTTGGTATGTATTGGAATGTGCCTTCTGTTTGCCGAATTGTCTTATAACTCTAGTTTCCTTCCCAAACTGAGCATGTCATTCTTTCAAATTCCTTCAAACGATCAATTGTGAATTGCCTCAAGCTGGTATGAAGAGTTTCAATGATATATGGATCAAAAGTAATTCTTTTTGCCACTCAAGGGAGTAATTCTACGAGTCACCTCCTCTAAGATGTCCCATTATGGAATCATGGCAATTATCTCCTCACTACCTTGAAAACCATGCACCATCCTACTTCAACATGGAATTGTTGCCTACCAAATTGAGCAATCACCATCTGTTTCCTTTCACCCCTGATGTGTGTCTTATGTCTCAGCTCAAGAGACATTCTTCCATCTCACTCCATGAGTTGATCTTGAGTGCTCGAACTTCGAGGAGATCGATTCCTATAGAGATTCTTTCTGTCGTCATCGTGTTGGATGAAGATCTCGAAAGCAAAGACGTCAAGATCAATTTTAGGCATTGAATCAACATCTTCAAGAAGGGCATTTGGATCGTGAAGTTTGTGCTAGCTCCGTGTCCCCTTTGTCTTCTTGCCTCACGTCTTGAATCTCGGGACGAGATTCTTGTTTAGTGGGGGTGAGTTGTCACAGCCCCAGAATTTGTTTGTAATTAGTTGCATTTGAGAGCATCATGTCTAAATTCTGAAAGTTGAATTGAGGTTAGTTGAAACCCTCAGAAATCACTTCAGAAATAATCAACATTAGAATCTTTTCAAATGAGTCCAAGAAAATGTTCCTGTTATTCTATAAAAATATTGGCAAGAGGTAAAATTCAAACCAATATTTTTGGAGACTCAGAGATATTTATTTTGGGCCTTTGAATTAAATCAATAGCTACTTGAATTGGATTTATATCTACTATTAAATAAATATATGTCCAATAATTCTGAAATATTTTGTGGATCTTTGGTTTAATTATTTTAGCTCCCACAACAATTTTCAGAAGCAACAAAATAATTTGGTTAGCAGACCAAGTTCAAACAGAGGCAAACAATAGAAAACAGGAACTGGAATAAAGGAAAGAGAGAGAAAGAGTTTACCTGGGCCTTACCTAGCAGAAGCAGCCCAGCCCACCAGGGGCAACGCTATCTTCTAGCTCCTGCCAGTAGGAGCAGCTGCGTGCCCGACATGCCGTAGCCGTGCCACCTCCTGCTTCGACATGCCCCGCGCGTCCCCTTGCCCATCCGCTCTCTAGGGGGTTCCCCGCGACCTGCTCTCACTCCTCCCCCTCTCTCTGGCCCTTCTCCTCCCCTATTTCTGTCATTCTCGAAAGCACCCGAGGGAGACTCATCGCCGCCGCTCGTCACAGTCGTAGCCACCACCGTCGTTCCGCTAAACCAGAGTGACCAAAGGCTTCGCCTCGACGCCCTCGCCCTCTCCATCGAGCTACACGTCGCCGGGAGGTCTGTTTCGCCGTCACCGCCATCTTCTTCAACCATGGCCGACCGAGATCTACCCCGCTGCTCTGTCCGCTCCAGGCCTCCCCCGAGCCCACTGATCACCCTGGCAACCTCGCTGTGAGACCCGCCGTCTTTCCCCTATTTTCTCTCGGTCGAATGCGTGCTCTAGCCTCCATAACCGCCGAAGCCGTGAGCTCCTCGCCGCCGGCAATGACACAGTCATGGCCTTAGTCACTGCAGCTCGCGTACGAGCACACCAATGTGCTCAGCGCCTCTCGGGGAAGTTGTAGAACTCACCAACTCGTCCTGTGGATCACCGTAGCACCGAACCCGTCGATCCCGTAGCTCCGGCCGCTGCCATAGCTCGTCGCCGGCAAGATTCCGGCCACACCGCGCCCTCCAGCTTCTTCGGTTGGATGCAGGCGAGCAAGGGCTATGCCCTAGCGCCCTCAGCGCGCCAAGCCAACGCATCTAGCGCAAGTCCGGCGTGCCCCGCCGTGTCCTGTGTTCGCCACCGGCTGATCTCCGACATGTTGACGTGGCGATGTCATTAGCCACTAATGACCCTGGTAATTAGCCCCTATCTCGCTGACAGATGGGCCCTACGCCCTAATTAATTTGGGATTCATTTCCTGTTCAGTTTAGATTAATCCAGCCGGCCCCACATGTCAGTTTGACCATGCCACATCAACGTTGACCTGGACCCACCGGTCGGCCTCTAATCCTGCCCTGTTACACTTACGTGCGGGACCCACTGGTCAGGTTTGACCTGGACCGTGCCTGTTGACCAACTGACATCATAGAGACATCATGTTGACGCAGTAAATTTTTTCTGGAGTTTTAAATAAATCAGAAATGATTTATTTATTTCAGAAAATATCCAAAACTTCAAAAATTCATAGAAATTAAACCGTAACTCCAAATGAAATAATTTATATATGAAAAATTGTCAGAAAAATCCAATATATCCATTGGTACTAGTTTCATGCATGTCCAAGCAACTTATACCTACTGTATAAGTGAAATAAATTAAATGGCATATGAATAATCACATATGGAGTTTGAATTTGAATCTTGGATTCAAACCAACTTCATTTAAATTGTTGCCAGTTGCATTAGCTCAAACCACAACATATTGCCATGTCATGATCATGCATCATATTGCTGCATTGCATTGATTGTGTTCCTTCTCTGTTGTCGGTATTTGTCCCCTCTCAGTAGACGTGGTTCCGATGATGAGTTCGATGACACCGATGAAGAGCTATACTATCTTCAGAAGTGCTAGGCAAGCAAACCCCCTTGTTCATTCCGATACAATCCCACTCTCTCGCTTCTCCTCTCTTTTACTGCATTAGGACAACAGCAATTCAACTGTTACATGTTGCGGTAGTTGAACCCCTTTCCTCTGCATGAACTGTCATTGCCACAATAAATAGATGAGACCCACTAGAATGAGTAGGAGTTGTTTGAGCCCTGACGTGCCTACTCATTCATGCTTGTTGTCATGCCAACTACTTCTTAGAGTTGAGTCAGGTCTGATTCATCGGGGATGAATTGGAATGTGGTGAACATGTCCTACTGTTGAGAGCTAAGTGTGTGAACATGATTTGGTAAAGGTAGCAATGAGAGGCCATGTAGGAGTACATGGTGGGTTGTCTCATTAAAACCGTCCTCAGGAACTGAGTTCTGTGTTTGTGATCCATGAACAACTACTACCACACATTGGGCCCAAAACCAATGGACCCTCTCGACTTATTAACTGCCCTTGCCCTCTGTCTAGGAGTTGCAATTAGTTTCTGGTGTTTCTAGGATATGTGTTGGAGGCCGTGTGTAGTGCTAACCCTAGGGATGGGCTATGATGCGGTAGATACACCGTGGCCCGGTGTACTAGGCGCCCGTTTGGTGTCTTGGGAACCCTGCACACATCGTTTGGGGTTGTGAGCGAAACCCCGGCTGGATCTCCTCACGGATGGAACCCGAATAGGCGATGAACCTGGACTAGAGACTTGTGTGCTTAGTCAGGTCATGGCTGACTCCCTCGCCAGGCTTCCGCTTGAAGGTTGCCGAGATACACGACGTGTGCATGGTGGTAAGTGGAGAGAGCGTGTGTGAAGAAGTACACCCCTGTAGGGTTATAAATGATCTATTCGAATAGCCGTGTCCGCGGTAAAGGACTTCTGGGTTGCCTATACAGTTCATAGATAACTTGAAGTGGATACTCAAAAACTCACAAGATAAGCGTGAGTGCTATGGATGGCCTTCTCGTAGGGAGACGGGAGCGGATCCATAGTGGTGTATTGTTATGGTGAATATGTAGACTCGTGTGCGCCACCTCAAAAGAGTTACTTGCAGATGTAGTCCAGGATAGCCACTGATTCAAAGCTGGCTTGCTGCAGTTAAACCCCACCATCCCTTTGTTGATACTGATGCATATGTAGTTAGTTCTAATGTAAGTCTTGCTGGGTACATTTGTACTCATGTTTGCTTAATTTATGTTTTTGCAGAGAGACTTCAGTCTCGCTAGTAGTTCCACGTGGACTTCGACATTTAGCTTGTTACCTCAGCTACGATATTGTGCCCTCGGCAGGATCTTGTAGATAGTCAGGCTTCTCAGCCTTTTTCCTTTGTAGATGTCTGTACTCAGACATGTTAAGCTTCCGCATGTGCCATTGCTTGTATGACTTGAATGCTGGGTCATGAGACCCATGTTTGTAATATCTCGCTCCTCGGAGCCTAATGAATATATACTTTGAGTCGTAGAGTTTTGTTGTGATGCCATGTTGTATTTGCACATATCGAGCATATTGTGTGTATGTTATTGAAATGCTTGGTATGTGTGGGATCCGACAATCTAGTTGTTTATCCATGGTAGCCTATCTTATGGGGAAATGTAGTCTGGTGCTTCCACTGAGCCTTGGTAGTCCACTACAGCTCGGTTTACCGGAGTCCTGCTAGCCCAGTTACTACTGCTCTGGAACACTTAGACTGGCCGACATGTGATCCACTTCATTCCTGTGTCTGTCCCTTCGGGGAAATGTCACGCGGTGACTTCCGGAGTCCTGCTAGCCTGCTACAGCCCGGGTTCCCGAAGTCCGGTTAGCCTAGTTGCTACAGCCCGGATTCACACGCTGATGACCGACATGTTCGATGCTGGATCATGTATGTCCCCGTAAGTTAGCGCCACTTTGGGTTCACCACTAGTCATGTCGGCCCAGGTTCTCTGTCATATGGATACTATCATATACGCGAGCCAAAAGACGCAAACGGTCTGTCGGTGTCAAAACCGGCGGATCTCGGGTAGGGGGTCCCGAACTGTGCGTCTAGGCCGGATGGTAACAGGAGGCAAGGGACACGAAGTTTTACCCAGGTTCGGGCCCTCTTGATGGAGGTAAAAACCTTCGTCCTGCTTGATTAATATTGATGATATGGGTGTTACAAGAGTAGATCTACCACGAGAGCAGAGAGACTAAACCCTAGAAGCTAGCCTACGGTATGATTGTATGTTGTGATTGTTGTCCTACGGACTAAAACCCTTTGGTTTATATAGACACCGGAGAGGGTTAGGGTTACACAAGATCGGTTACAAAGGAGGAGATATCCATATACGTATTGCCTAGCTTGCCTTCCACGCCAAGTAGAGTCCCATCCGGACACGAGACGAAGTCTTCAATCTTGTATCTTCATAGTCTAACAGTCCGGCCAATGGAGATAGTCCGGCTGTCCGGACACCCCCTAATCCAGGACTCCCATAGTAGCCCCTAAACCAGGCTTCAATGACGATGAGTCCGGCGCGCTGTACTGTCTTCGGCATTGCAAGGCGGGTTCCTTCTCTGAATACATGACAGAAGAAGTCGAATACGAGGATAGTGTCTGACCCTGCAAAATAAATTCCACATTCCACCGCAGAGAGAATAACGTTTTTGCAGATCTAATTTGCTGGCTTGTTTTGGCAGCATGACGTTACGTCATGGCCCGGTGATTATTCGAACCGTTTCTTTTAATCAGCTCCACACATAACGCGAGGCGGTTTCGTGACACGTCTTGCCGAAGCGGAGATCGTGTTCCCCCAATTACGGGATTCTCATTAATACGGTCATGGGTAACCCAACCGTGCCTAGGACTCCTAGATTATAGGCAAGTCCTAAACGGCTACGGAGAGGACGCTTGATATTCATCCTCTTTATAAAGGGACAAGGTTTTTGCTTTTTCTCTCTCGTGCTCAATCGAACCCTTCCTCCGCCTCGAGTTCTAACACCCAAAGCTCAGGTTAGGTGCTCCGGATCTTCAACCATGTCCGGATTCAGCCTTCAAGGCCGATGGATGCCCTCCTCCGTGACGGAAGAGGACATTAAGAAGTTGAGGGAGGCCAGATACCTGACCGCCGAGGTTTCACATCGGCTGCCTGCTCGAGGGCAGGTCGTCCCTACTCCCGAACCCAACGAGAACATTGTGTTCGTCTCCCACTTCCTCCGAGGTCTAGGCCTCACTCTGGATCCTTTCGTTAGGGGCTTGATGTTCTATTACGGGCTAGATTTCCACGATCTAGCTCCGGACTCCTTTCTCCACATTACGACATCTATTGTCGTGTGTGAGGCCTTCCTCCGTGTGACCCTTCACTTCGGCCTGTGGCTCAAGACCTTTGAAGTATAACCGAAGATGATCGAGGGGCAACATGCAGCGTGCGAAGGTGCATCAATAGGCAAGATGGCAGGAGCTCCATGGCCGAAAGGTTCCTTTCCAGAGGTGTCCGAATTATGGCAATGGGAGTGGTTTTACGTCACGGCTCCCAGAAGTGCCAAGTGGGCGGCTGCCCCCGCTTTCCGCCCGGGCCCCCCACCACAACTGATGTCATGGATTAGCAGGGGTCTGAGCTGGGGTCCATCCAAGGACGTGCCTATACTGCAAAGCCGCATCCGAGATTTCTTCGAGGGAGATTTTAATTTGGTTGCGGTAATACAAGTTATGCTGGTTCGTCAAGTCCAGCCTTGCAAACGCCGCCCCCTGCGCTTGTGGGAGTTCAACCCAGAGGGACCATGCGCCATTCAAAGTTTCCTCGGCCTGACGCATGAGGAGATGTACAAGTCATTCTTTGGACCTCAAGTGGAATGTCCGGATATCACCGAGGACATGGGCCTGAGCAGTAACCGCGCCGCCGAACAAGTAAGAAATCCTCTAGCCGAACACGCTGTCTTTTATTCGAAGTTATTTCTGAGAGTTCGCTTTTTGACCAGGACTGGCTAACAAAGGCGAAGATGATTCGGTGTTTGGCCCCCCTCCCTGAGGGTTTGGAAAATCTGGTATTGGAGAAGATGCTCGAGGTCGCACCTTGCCTGGAGCCCTTGAAGGAAGATACCAAGAGAGATAATACGGGCAGACGCGGGCCCCCATCGCTATCCACTCCAACCGAGGGAACGAGCGTTTCCACGAAGGAGGACGATCGGGGGAGGAAAAGGACTGCTTCCGAGGATCCGGAAGCCGAAGCTTCCAAACAGGAGAAGAGGTCTCCCACTGAGGGTCCTGCCTTGGGGGGTGCTTTTGCCGCACAGAGTCCGCGGGGGGATCTACCCTCCAACGAGTCGTAAGTGATCCAAAATATTTTAATAGTAAGGGTATGCTATCTTTTTCCGCTGAGAAAATAACCACCGCATATATCTTGCAGTTCGGGCCTCAGCCCCTCTCAAATGAGCTCGTCTTCGGGGGATCTTCTTCTAGAGATGATGGAGAGCGAAACACCTCCCCCGGACTCCTCCACTCCAGAAGCGGGCGACCCCGAAGTGTCGTCGCGGAGGGCCTCTCTGGATCCGGTGAGGCCAGAAGATAATCCCATAGACCCCCAAAGTCCCCAGTGTCCGACTCCCGAAGAGAGCATACGAAAGAGTCCGGCACCGTCTAGTGTGCGGTCGGACATTCTGAGGGAGTTGGTGGGGCGAGCGGCCATCTCAGAAGAGCACCATACGCTGATGGGTACAGTGATGGAGAGAATCTCGTCCACTGAAAGAGGATTACATGAAGCCTTTATGAGTCTATTGACAGGCTTTGAGGTATGTGAGATAATATGTGATAGTACTGCACATGTTAGGTGTGCCCTATGTAGATAGTAGCCCCTGAGACTCTGGTTGTCGTCGAGAACGGCGGCGAACAGAGGATCATATTCCCAGGCAATAACCAAACTGTCTCTATGTGCAGGTGGTGGAAGCTCCGGTGGCTAGCCGGACTAGTGAGTTTGCCCAATTAAAACGGCAACTGGATACGGCAGACGCCGACATCGAGCTTGTTAACAAGAGGCTTGACGAGGCACAAGGTAAGTGTTATTATCCGGTGAACGCCACATAATAAGAGCAGCATAATGCCGGTATCTTTAATATGTTGTGACTGCAGATGGAGCTGCCACCGTGGAAGCCTTGCGGGCAGAACTTGCCCGAGCCAAGGAACAAGCGAGGATTAGTAATGCGGCTGCTTTGAAGGCAGCCAAAGAGTTGAAAGCCGAGAAGGCCGCACATTGCGAGAGCCAGGAGAAGATGGCCAAGATGGCCGTAGAATTAAAAGACACTGCCGACCGTTGCCGGTTTCTTGAAAAAGAAAACCGGGCGAAGGCAACGAACCTTGAGAAGGCCGTGGCGGCGGACAAAGACACCCGTTCTTCTATGAGAGTGAAGAAGGAGGAGCTGCGGGAAGTCGGGGATATTGCGGCTGGGAAACCCTTCATGTTACGGAGGAAGTTCGGAGATCCTCGGTATACCCCTCTGGATCGGCTGTGGAGTTCGGCAGATGCGTATATGGATTTGGCGGCGAGCGCTGCCGATGCGGCCAAGTACTTCCAAGGTCAGACAGATCATGAAGTGGACAAGATGTTCTAGACGCAATTCCACGTTCCAGAGCGTCTGCTTTCATTGACTGGCCAGCTAGCCGAATGGGCCGAACTGAATAGGTTGTCCGGACTCGCCATGAGGTCTGTTGTGGATCAGCTATGGCCGGAAAGGCCAAAGCCGAACAGCTATTTCAGCTTAGTGCATTAGTTCCTTGATGCGGTTGAGGGAGTCCTGGATTAGGGGGTGTTCGGGTAGCCGGACTATACCTTCAGCCGGACTCCTGGACTATGAAGATACAAGATTGAAGACTTCGTCCCATGTCCGGATGGGACTTTCCTTGGCGTGGAAGGCAAGCTTGGCGATGCGGATATTCAAGATCTCCTACCATTGTAACTGACTCTGTGTAACCCTAACCCTATCCAGTGCCTATATAAACCGGAGGGTTGTAGTCCATAGGACAGAATCAACTCCATACACTACAATCATACCATAGGCTAGATTCTAGGGTTTAGCCTCCTTGATCTCGTGGCAGATCTACTCTTGTACTACCCATATCATCAATATTAATCAAGCAGGAGTAGGGTTTTACCTCCATCGAGAGGGCCCGAACCTGGGTAAAACAAAGTGTCCCCTGTCTCCTGTTACCATTCGACCTAGACGCACAGTTCGGGACCCCCTACCCGAGATCTGCCGGTTTTGACACCGACATTGGTGCTTTCATTGAGAGTTCCTCTGTGTCGTCGCCTTTAGGCCCGATGGCTCCTTTGATCATCAACAACGATGCAGTCCAGGGTGAGATTTTTCTCCCCGGACAGATCTTCGTCTTCGGCGGCTTCGCACTGCGGGCCAATTTGCTTGGCCACCTTGAGCAGATCGAAAGCTACGCCCCTGGCCATCAGGTCAGGTTTGGAAGCCTTAACTACACGGCTGACATCCGCGGGGACTTGATCTTCGACGGATTCGAGCCACAGCCGAGCACGCCGCACTGTCTCGATGGGCATGATATAGCTCTGCCACTGAACACGATGGGCCTTGGAGGCCGCACACGCGTCGGTTCCGACCATTGATTCGGAGCCTACTGCACCGATCGAGGATCAGCGGTTGGACGCTGCCTCAGGGGTTGTGATCTCAGAGGCGATTGAGCCGAACTCCAGCCCCGCACTCCGCTTGGCCCGTGACTCCGAGGAGCCGGATTCCTCTCCGAGCTCCGAGCCCCCCGCGCCCCTGCCGATCGAATCCGATTGGGCACCGACCATGGAGTTCACCGCCGCGGACATCTTTCAGCACTCACCCTTCGGCGATATCCTGAATTCTCTAAAGTCTCTCTCTTTATTAGGAGAGCCCTGGCTGGACTACGGTCAGCAAGGTTGGGATACGGACAACGAAGAAATTCAAAGCCCACCCACCACCCACTTCGTAGCCACTGTCGACGACTTAACCGACACGCTGGACTTTGACTCCGAAGACATCGACGGCATGGACGACGATGCAGGAGACGAACAAGAACCAGCACCTGTAGGGCGCTGGAAGGCCACCTCGTCATATGACATATATATGGTGGATACTCCAAAAGATGGAGATGTCGATGGAACAGTGGGGGATGATGCCCCCAAGAAACAGCAAAAGTGCTGACGTCAGCGGCACCGCTCTAAATCCCGCCATAGCAAAAACGGTGATTCCGGCACGGGAGATAATACTACCCCGGATAGCACCGAAGAACACCCACCTCAGCAAAATTCGGCATAGGAAGATGGAGAAACCAGCCCTCAGGAAAGAGTGGCAGGCCAAGAGGTCGAGGATGATAACTATACGCCTCCCTCCGAAGACGAGGCTAGCCCCGATGACGACGAATTCGTCATACCATCAGACCCCGCCGAACAAGAGCGTTTTAAACGCAGGCTTTTAGCCACGACAAGCAGCCTCAAGAAAAAACAGCAACAACTTAGAGCTGCCCAAGAATTGCTAGCTAACAGATGGACTGAAGACCTTGCGGCCAAAGAGTATGAACTCGAACGCCCCTCCAAGAGTTACCCGAAGTGCAGGCCGCTACCCCGATCAGAGGAGGAAGCACCTACATCACCAGTGCATGACATGGCAGACCGGCCACCTCGCGGTCGCGACAGAGAGGCCTGTTGGCCCTCCACCCAAGCCATGCCCCGACGCTGCTCAACTAAGGCACGGGAAAATGAGCACGAACTGCGAGACATACTGGAGGACAAGGCAAGACAAACAAGATCGATCTACGGATCGCGCAGGCGCCCTACGGCATGTGACAATGATCTTTACTCCGGATACAACAAATCCGGCCGGGCCGAATACAACAGACATAGCTCTTCCGAGCTACGTCGTGATATAGCCTAGTACAGAGGCGCCGCACACCCGCTATGCTTCACGAATGAAGTAATGGAGCATAAAATCCCAGAGGGTTTCAAACCCGTAAACATCGAATCATACGATGGCACAAAAGACCCGGCAGAATGGATCAAGGATTATCTCCTTCACATCCACATGGCACGCGGCGATGATCTACACGCCATTAAGTACCTCCCACTCAAACTTAAAGGACCGGCCCGAGATTGGCTTAACAGCCTGCCAGCAGACTCAATCGGTTCTTGGGAGGACCTAGAAGCCGCATTCCTCGACAACTTCCAGGGAACTTACGTGCGACCGCTGGATGCCGAGGACTTAAGCCACATAATTCAGCAGCAAGAAGAATCGGCCAGACAATTCTGGACACGGTTCCTAACAAAGAAAAACCAGATAGTCGACTGTCCGGACACAGAGGCCCTAGCAGCCTTCAAGCATAACATCCGCGACGAGTGGCTTGCCCGGCACCTGGGACAGGAAAAGCCGAAATCTATGGCAGCCCTCACGACACTCATGACCCGCTTTTGCGTGGGAGAAGACAGCTGGCTAGCTCGCAGTAACAACTTATCGAAGAACCCTGGTAATTCGGACACCAAGGACAAAAGTGGTAGGACACGTCGGAATAAGCAAAAACGCCGCGTTAACAGCGACAACAATGAAGACACGACATTCAATGCCGGATTCAAAGGCTATAAATCCGGTCAGTGGAAAAAGCCATACAAAAAGAATACCCAGGGCCCATCCAGTTTGGACCGAATACTCGATCGCTTATGCCAGATACATGGCACCCCCGAAAGGCCAGCCAATCACACTAACAGGGATTGTTGGGTGTTCAAGCAGGCAGGCAAGTTAAGGGCCGAAAACAGAGACAAGGGGCTGCACAGCGACGACGAGGAGCCCAAGCTGCCGAACAACAACGGACAGAAGGGCTTTCCCCCACAAGTGCGGACGGTGAACATGATATACGCAACCCACATTCCCAAGCGGGAGCGGAAGCGTGCGCTACGGGACGTATACGCGATGGAGCCCGTCGCCCCAAAGTTCAACCCATGGTCCTCCTGCCCGATCACTTTTGATCGAAGGGACCATCCCACTAGCATCCGTCATGGCGGCTTCGCTGCATTGGTTCTCGACCCAATCATCGACGGATTTCATCTCACAAGAGTCCTCATGGACGGCGGCAGTAGCCTGAACCTGCTTTATCAGGATACAGTGTGGAAAATGGGCATAGATCCCTCAAGGATTAAGCCCACAAGAACGACCTTTAAAGCCGTTATACCAGGTGTAGAAGCCAACTATAGAGGCTCAGTAACACTTGACGTGGTCTTCGGATCCCCGGACAATTTCCGAAGCGAAGAGTTAATCTTCGATATAGTCCCGTTTCGCAGTGGCTATCATGCCCTGCTCGGACGAACCGCATTCGCAAAGTTCAATGCGGTGCCGCACTACGCATATCTGAAGCTCAAGATGCCAGGCCCTCGAGGAGTAATTACGGTCAACGGAAACACCGAACACTCCCTCCGTACGGAGGAGCATACGGCGGCTCTCGCAGCGGAGGTACAAAGTAGCCTTCTCAGGCAATTCTCCAGTCCGGCCATTAAAAAGCCAGACACTGCCAAGCGCGCCCGGAGTAACCTACAACAGGACCGCCTGGCACACTCTAAGCAAGCGTAGCAATGCGGCCCCAACCCCAGCTCTCGCGACATAGCGAAACCAGTACCTCGCGTACATAACTAAGCCCTTGAAATACCATGGGCACAGGGAAGGGGCACAATAACGGCACGCCCAAAATACGGCTTAAAACGTACCAGGGGCTGTCGGATTCTTTTTTTAATTATTTCTTATTTTCAGGACTCCATACTTCGGACGACCTGTTCGGCAATTCGACTGCCGCACAAACGATGCAAGATCCAGGTGGTCTCTGTTATGAGCGCTATACCTATTTTAAATACAATTTCGTGGCCTGCCCCTGGTCAGGACATACTGAATAGTCCAATATCTTTTGCTTACCGCACTATTTGTATCGTTCGGCTTTGATAAATAGCCTCTCTATAAACAATGCTTAGCTTTTTGTCTATTTTTTGCATTACTCTCTTTTATATATGTTCATTAATGACATGTTGCACCCGTACACCATGGTACGACAAGTACGCCAGGGGCTTCAGTACCCTTTAATATGGTGTGAGAAGCCCATACACTTTCACAAGTGCGGCACCCCGAACTTATATCACTATATGCATCGGCTCCGAATCATGATTTGGGTCAATAGTTGGGTTTGCCCGGCTCCTATGTTTTGGTGCCTTACGTTCCGCTATATCGGCTAAGGTAGCACTAGGAGAACCACTGCGATTGTGCCCCGGTTGAGCTGGGTTAAGCACCTCAGTGGAGAAAGCTAAAACTGACTGTCATGATAAGGCGAGAGACCGGTCGCTGTTCGAGAGGTTTTTCGAGTCCCTAAAGACTTATGCCGCTTCGAGCGAGGAGCTGGATGACCCCAGCCAAGGCATGGATAGCGCCCCGAACTCGGTCTTCTGAACTAGGGGCTTCGCCAAAATTTAAAATTATAAAGTTCTATGGCTAAGTGAGAGTGTTCAAGCATTATAGTCCGATTGCCTGGTTCGTCGTGCTGAGCGCCTCCCTCGAAGGACCCAACCATGGGAAAAAGAGCGCTCAGGTTTATCACTGAACACCCCAGCACTAGTGGCATGGGGCAGAAGCCGACGACTGGCCATCTCTCAATTTTTGATAAACGGCTGCACAAAAAATAATATTTTAAATTCAATAAGCATTGCTTAGCGCATATGAACAAGTTTTCAGCGCACAGGATAAACACGAGCGAGTTCATTCAAAAAATACATCCTTGGTGCATTCATCCGCCACAAGGCGGGCGCCTGCAAGAACATCCTTATAATAGTTCTCGGGCTTGCGATGCTCCTTCCCCGGCGGCGGCCCATCCCTCACAAGCTTCTCACCGTCCAGCTTACCCCAGTGCACCTTTGCACGGGCAAGGGCCCTACGGGCACCTTCGATGCAGACGGAGCGCTTGATAACCTCGAGCCTTGGACAAGCCTCCACCATCCGCCGCACCAGCCCGAAGTAGCTCCCAGGCAGGGCCTCTCTGGGCCACAGCCAAACTATGAAGCCCTTCATGGCCTGTTCGGCCGCCTTGTGGAGTTCGACCAGCTATTTTAGCTGGTCGCTCAAGGGCACAGGGTGTCCGGCCTCAGCATACTGAGACCAGAACACCTTCTCCGTCGAGCTGCCCTCTTCAGCTCGGTAGAATGCGGCAGCGTCGGATACGCTGCGGGGAAGATCTACGAATGCCCCTGGAGAACTCCGGATTCGGGTAAGTAACAAGTAGTTTACTTTTATATTTCTGCTTTGCATGAAGAATGCCTTACCCGCTGCTATCTTTTTCACTTCCTCCAACTCTTGGAGGGCCTTTTGGGCTTCGGCCTTGGCAGACTTGGCCGTCTCAAGGGCCGCGCGAGCTCGGACGCTTGGGTCTTTAACTCAAGCTCCAAACTCTCATGTTTTTTCATGAGAGCCCGAAGCTCTTGCTGCACCTTGCCGACCTAAGCCCCAAGTTTCTCTCGCTCGGTGTGCTCTTCGGCCGTTTTCTTTTCGGCCTCAGATAACGCCTGCTTGAGGGTCGCCACCTCAGTCGTGGCCCCTACAATAAGCAGTACAATCCTGTTATTTTTTGCAATCACGCCTCTCTATAGGCACCCTTTTCAGTAAGGTATTTCTTACCTTCTTTCTCCTCGAGCTGCTGCTTGGCAAGACCGAGCTCTTGCTCGGTCCGCTCAAGGTCCTGCTTCAGGACACCCACCTCCGCAGTCAGTGCGGTGGTGGATAGCAGCGAAGCCTGCATACGCATATTGACTCTTTTTGTTAGACTCCTACGAAATTTATTAGATCCTCTATTCGGCTTTTCTTTCTGAATGCCAAACAGAGCATCAGGGGCTACTGTCTATGCGGTAATATTTTTACATATTTTTTACTTACCTCGAAGCCTGTTAGGAGGCTGGCGCAAGCTTCACTCAGTCGGCTCTTGGCGGACTGAACCTTCTGGATCACCGTACTCATAATAGTACGGTGCTCCTCATCGATGGAGGCGCCTTCAAGCACCTCCAGCAGATTGTCCGGCGCCTCCGGTTGGACGGAGGCTGCCGGCTCAGAAGGCTTGCTCCTCTTCGAAGGAGTTCGCCTGCCACGGTCCGGAATCGGTGAAGATTCCGGCACGGTGTCCAGCTCAAAGCCGGACTTGGAGCCCTGGGGGGTCTTGTCCCCTTTACTCCTGGAGTCCGGGAGGTCGCCTTGCGGCTCCTCCGGGACCACCTCCTCCTGCCCCGGAGCTCGTTGTGACGCCACT